>NC_060965.1:1971900-1981900 GCF_910589235.1 Vespa crabro
GTTGTAAATGTACAGGACTTTGTTTCGCGCTCATATTGTAGGGCGTGTCGTTCATACTTTGACCAAAGAAACTTGTATCGTTCATTTGTGGTTGAGGATAAGGTGCCATATGGGCGAAAGGTTTCGGCGGTGACATCAATGGCGGCGAAAAACAATTTGGTACCCCAGTGTTATATGCGTTACTTAAATGGCTCATAACTTGATGCTGCTGTTGATGTTGTTGTTCTCTTTCCCTGTTTTCCCGTTCCTGTTGCTTTTGTTGCTGATGAATCTTCTTGGGTCTACCACGGCGTTTCTTAATAACCTCGCCATTTGCATCCAATTTTTCCGGATCCGGTGGTGGCTGATCCTCAGGATTTTTAATTTTCTTTGGTCTACCGCGTTTCTTTTTACCCGGTATCAAACCAGATTCCTGTTTTACCGAAGTACCATTAATATCCGTCATCTTTCCGTCGACATCGTGCGTCAGATCATCCGCAAAGATTGGCTTCTTATCTTCGATCGCTTCTTGCTCCTTCTTCTTAAGTTTCGAATCGGCAAAAACGATGTCTGACTCATCCAAATGGGAGATCGTACCGTTGAGGTAGTCACGGAATTTCTTAAGAGCTGCATAATATGGCACCTTGTCAGCTGCGCGCGGCAATTGTGCGCATCTTGCACTACTCGATGGCATCACCCACATGTACTGCAATATATTGTAACAAATATTCATATATAAATATAAATATGTATATATATATATATTTATATATGTATGTGTATAATAGAAAAACTTCACATTTAATTATAATATCTAATGTGAAAGGAGAAAGAAAAGAAAAAAAAGAAAAACGACAACAACAAAATAGGAAAAATAAAATTAAACGAATTATCCTTACCGTATTTGTACCCTCGACGAGGTTCGGTTGTCTACCAAATCCAAATTCCTTCTTCCCCGAGAATACCTCGTAAATCAATTTCCCGTTGAACACCGCGATTTTTGGCTTATATTTTCGCAATTTCTCTAACAGTATATGACTACCTGTTGAAAAGAGAAAAGAGAAAAAGATTGTAGAAAAAAAAGAAATGAGAAAACAAAAAAAAAACGATATTGCTTTCAATTCATTCGATCAGACGGCGCACCAAAATACATACATACATACATACCCTACATACATACATATATACATATATACATGCATATATTGTGTATAATCTATTAGTATACAGAAGTTTCCATCAGTTTATAAAATCGATACGTTTACTGGCAATTAATATTCCACTTTCTATATATGTATGTATATGTATATTTGTGAGCGTGTAGTGTGCGTGTGCGTGTGGATGCGTATCTATGTATGCGTGGAATTAGCTTCGGTAAACTACCTACATTAGGATCAGTAATTTATCAATTATGTTCAATGCAGAGTGAATAATCCAAAATCATTCAATTTACACCGGGGATACATTGCTACCTATCAAATCCCTTTACGCGATTGGTTAATGAGATATCTTTTCGCGCGACAATCTTTGAATTCCACCACTGTCCATTGTCGACGATTATATTTCTTTTGTATAATTGTTATCGTTCATTGGCAACTTATTTTACTATTATATCATATCGTATCAATTCGTACACGTACCCCCCCGTACCCCCCTCACCCCCCCCCCCCCTTGAATGATCAATAATATAAAAACAATACTACAACTGTAGATTTTTCTCAATTAATTAGACTTATTTTTTCTTTTTTCAATTTCATGCAGATGTTCTAATTTTTCTTTTCTTTTCTATTTTCCTTTTTATTTTTCTTTTTTTTTTTTTTGTTTTGTTTTGTTTTTGCCTTTTTCCCCGTGAAATTATTTTACGAATTTTTTATCGAATTTTTTAGTCAAAAAATTTTGCCGTTTATCTTCCTGGTCTAGTAAAATCTGATATTATTTTTCTTTTATTTTCTTTTTTTCTCCTTCTTCCCCCACCAACCAACCAACCAACCAACCAACCCAGCAGCTAACCCTCCTCTCCCGTCTCGCCACCGTCCAATCATGATATAATCGACGAATTTGTTCGTCACTTTAAATTGAACAATTGAAACTATTTTATTTAATTAACGTTGCAAAATTTCCTTTCTTTATTATTCGAAAATATTTTTTCTTAAGTTATACAAAATAGACAGACAGAAGTTGTGTTTGGAGATACCAACGAAAGTTTCTAACCTATTGAAAATATTTCCTAGATGATCTTAAAAAACAAATTACCCTATATTCCCATTAATCTTTTCAGGGTAATTCTTTCTTTCTTTTTTTTTTCTTTTTTTTTGTTTCTCTTTTTCTTTATCAGATCACAAAGTTACGTTAAGCCTAAGAACGTTTTCAAAACGATTCAAGACAAAAGAAAAAGAGAAGAAGAGGAAGAAAAAGAAATTTCCGAAATAAATAAATTTTGAGAGGGGAGGAGAGAAAGAAAAGAAAAAAAAAAAAAACAAAAAAAAGGGAAAGTAACAGAAAAGTTTCAAAATCATTTAAGAGACATCATTTTGTCTTGGTCCCTATCTAAAAATATATAAATAATTTCTATGATATTAAATTTGAATCAATAATATAAATAATATCATATAGATCACGCGTTACGTTGTACGCAGGTATATAGTGATTTTTAAATGAGTAAACGTTGGGACGATTTGATTCAATTTGTGATCGATGAACAAAGAGAATTTTTCACTTACGTATAGGAATATCGATTAAACCTATTAAGATAAATTTCTTTATCTACATCATGACACGACGTGAGAACTATTCGAACATTTTTTTCTTTTTATCGAACAGATTCGTTTTTTTATTGTTTTGTACATCTATGTGCACATTTGTATGCGTTATACGTGTGTGTATATGTAAGTGTGTGTGTGTGTGTGTGTGTGTGTGTGTGTGTGTGTGTGTGTGTAAGTATTTGTGTGTGATATTATTTTGTCTTATCAAAAAAATCATCTAATATATCATGTGGGTAGGCATGTGTTATTATGTAGACAATTCCTTTTTATTGTTGTTGTTGTTATTATTATTGTTATTGTTGTTGTTGTTGTTGTTGTTACGATGCGGGATACAGTTTGGCTTTACGAATTCCGCAGGACGATTATGATGGCGGAATTATTGATAATAATTTTTCGAGAGCTCCATGAATTAAAACAAAAGGTTATTAACTATGATATCTCTGGTTATATGTTTCGAGATACTTTTTCTTTTTCTTTTCTTTTTCTTTTATATATATATATATGCATATCGAATAATGTTTTTGAGGATCGTTTTTCTTATTCTTGCTTTGTTCGTTTCGGCTAATAAATAAAACACTTTGATAGGTAGAGTTTATTATTCGTAATTCTTTCTTTTTCTTTCTTTTATATATCGTCCCAATCGTCTCGTGATAATATTCTTAAACTTATTTTAAACTTCTAGAAGTACATAAATATTTGATAGATTTTGTTTTTACAGGGTGGACCATGCGAAAAGTTTTTTCTCGGCTTTGTTTTATCTCTTTATTATTTTTCACTTTAAGAATGAAATTTGTACGCGTGGAAAGAAGAAAAAAGAAGAAAAAGAAAAAGAAAAAGAAAAGACGGAAAAAGAAAAAGAAAAAGAAAAGACGAAAAAAGAAAAAGAAAAAGAAAAGACGAAAAAAGAAAAAGAAAATAGCTGTCGGACTTTTCAATGTTCTTGATACAGAGCGAGACCAAAAGTTTCTTAGACGGGTCAAAAGTTCAAAGGTGATATACAAAACTAGAGTTTATTTTTTTTTCTGTTTTTTCTCCTTTCGAAAGACTTTTTAAGTTTTATAGTAGGACAAATAATAATTAGTTCTACGAACTAAGATCGTACAGATTTGGCCATTGAAAGATTGAACGATATAAAACAAAAAATAATTTTTTTACACGTCTTTCAACGTCCAAGCTGTGGTTTTATAATTTGAAAAAAAAAAAAAAATTAAGAAGAAAAAAAAAAGAAAATGTATAAACAAATTATTTGAAAAATTATCGAAAATTTTTGAAATTATCGAATGACTTTTGGCTCATCCTAGGAACCTGTGTATGTGTGTGTGTGTGTGTGTGTGTATATACACATGTGTATATTTTCTTTTTTTTTTTGTGCCCATCTAAGTATATTTTGGAACAACCCATATTTGGAACACCCCATATTTATAGTACGTCATGTATGTAGTATGTATGTATGGATATATGTATGTATATTTTTTTTTACTAACCTTCCTTAATTTCTTTTCTCGTCAGATCGGCACTGCCTTTCGTGGCACGTGCCACCATATTCGTGAAACCAATTCCAAGTCGTAATAATTTGTAGTCATCGTCGGCTGTCAAAGGTTCAGGTGTAAGTCCACTAAGGTGTAAACATTTCCCTGTAAAAATATAAAAATAATATATATATATGTATATATAAATGAGAAATAGAAAATTTGAATACAACGATGTTTATATGTAAAAGACAATTATATTTTAAAACGAATGGACCCGCATCCATCCTTTTCTCTTATCTCTTTCGATCTATTTTACGAGAATGGTATCTATTAATATCGATTAAATAATGATTAAAAAACGATTTATACGTATATATACATACGATATGATAGATAAGCACGAGCGCGCACGTACGTACGCAAAATTTCCTTTGTTTTTATAATAATGATAATAATAATAATAATAATAATAATAATAATAATAATAATAATAATAATAATAATAATAATAATAATAATAATAATGTGTAAGCGATAGCTCCATAATCGAACGATACCTTTTAGTTTTGAACAAAAAGAATGAAAGAAACAAAAATAAAGAAATAGAAAGTAAAAAAAGATTAAAAAAAAAAAATAAATAAATAAATAAATAATACAATAATCTGTGATTTTTTATAAATCGATTATAACCCATTTTTCTGAGATTAATCGTTCGTCTCTAACGTTAAGTTAAAAATAAGCCAAACTTTTCTGATATTATTATTTGGATTTGTTCGAAACGAAAAGATAAAAATAAAAAAAATAAAAATAAAGGATAGACAAAAAGAAAATTAATCTAAAAAAATCTACACATGATAGAGAATATACGATTGATGAAAGAAAAAAAAAAAAAGAAAAAAGAAAGAAGAAAAAAGAAAAAAAGAACGAGAACTTTCGGTCCACCCTGTATTTTTTCCGTGAACTTTTCTCCCGTACCCTTTCCCCCTCCTCTCGTCCCAAGACGTTTAGATGTTGTTTTCTTTCGATATTCTTCAAATTTATTTCGCGTACGTCTCGCGTAACATCCTTTAGAAAGATTGAGATTTATGAGATACTTTTTTTCAGAACTTTTGGTTGGTCGGTCAATCTGTCTGTCTGTCTGTCTGTCTGTCTGTCTGTCTGTCTGTCTGTCGGTCGGTCGGCGGCCATTACACCCGTCGTCTTCTATCTCTCTTTCTCTCGGCCTTTTTCGGTACTTTTCGGTTTCTCTATCTCTGTCTCTCTCTCTTTCTCTCTCACCCTCTCTCTCTTTCTCTTTCGGCCTTTTTCGGTAATTCTCGGTTTCTCTATCTCTCTCTATCTCTCTCGGCCTTTTCCGGTACTTCTCGGTTTCTCTATCTCTATTTATCTTTCTCTCTCTGTCTGTCTCTCTCTCTCTCTCTCTCTCTCTCTCTCTCTCTCTCTCTCTCTATCTAACTCGGTCTTTCTCTCTCTCATTTCCTCCCTTCCACTCGGCCTTTTTCGGTACTTCTCGGTTTCTCTCTCTCTCTCTCTCTCTCTGACAAAGTCGTGGTCGTTGTCGTCGTAGACGTCGACGTCGCCATCGTCGTCGTCGTCGATGACAACGACGACGACGACGACCTACTACAAGCGTATATAGCACGACCTTGGAGAACTTCGAAACAAAGTTGAACGCTCGTCCGTGACCGTTACACGCTTTCAAACGCAACATGTGCACTTTTCAAGTTAGGAAAGAAAGAAATAAAGAAAGAAAAGGTCGCTTTTACGATCCACAGGGATGCTTGGGCTTGTTAGTTTCATACGATATAGAAAGAAGAGAGAAAGCGAGAGAAAGCGAGAGAGAGAGAGAGAGAGAGAGAGAGAGAGAAAGAGGGAAAGAGAGGTTTCTACAGGGCGGGCCAAAAGTTTCTTAGATGTATTAAAAGTTATTATTCGGGTTTAAACGAGAGTTTTACAATCTCAATGAAACGACAAATATTAATCTAAAGAAAGGATTAATGTCTGGAGAAAGAGTACAATTGACAGGAAAAAAAAAAAAAAAGAAAGAAAAGAGAGAGAAAGAGAGAAAATATGAAAGATCATTTATTGTGTAAGATAAAAATGGCTTCATTATCCTTCAAACTCAACCCCAACTTGACTGTAATCTAACTCGACGAAAGTTTTCTCTTCGTTCTTTTTTTGTTTGTTTCTTTTTTCTTTTCTTTTTTTTTATTTCTTTTTTTTTTTTTTTTTTTTTGAAACTTTCAAACGATCGTTACGTTATCCTTACTTCCTTCCTTCCTTCCTTCCTTCCTTCTTTCCGTCCTTCTTTCCTACTTCCTTCGCCACCTCCTATTCCTCATTGACTTCTATCATCCACAGTTATTCCTTTCCCTCTTCGTTCAATATTTCATCATTTCTAAATCTGTAGATTATTAAGGATACAATCATTGGGAAATAATTCCGAAGTGTTATTTGTCGGTCGGTAATGTAGAAGGGTGGATTTTATCTTAAGAAATGTTTAAATGAATTATATGGTGTGACCTACATTTTTACAAGCGTTTTTACATTGAATCCTTTACGTACCCTACGTATGTACCATATTTATGTACATACGTATGAACCAACCAACCAACCAACCAATCAACCAACCAACCAATCAACCAAACAACCAACCAACCAACCAACCAACCAGCCAACCAACCAACCAACCAACCAACCAACCAACCAACCATCTAACCATCCAACCAACCAACCAACGAATGAACGAACCAACGAACGAACGAACGAACGTAGGTATATCTCGTAGGTCGTGGATGAGGAGGTGGTGGAGGAGGTGGTGGAGGAGGAGAAGGGTTGTGGGAGGAGCAGGAGAGAGAAAGAGAAAGAGAGAGAGAGAGAGAGAAAGAGAAAGAGCAGGTGAAAATCGATGAGAGAGGAGACGAGAGAGAGAGAGAGAGAGAGAAAGAGAGTAGAGCGTGAAAAGCGCGGACCGCGCCTGAAAAATCAATTTTCGCAGTCTTTTTTTTTTCTTTTCTCTTTTTCTCCTTTCTCTTTTCTTTTTTTTTTTTTTTTATCCTTGCTCAATGATCCTGTCCGACGAATTTCTCTTCTACGTTTACAATACGTATTTATAATACGTTAGAACTATAAACGGAAATATATGAAAAATCCATTCGTAATTAATAGAATTATTTAAAAAAATATTAAGAAATCTATTCTTGATAATGAGAACCCTTGTTCACGTGGTTCTCAATCGCTTGAATAAAAGTAATTATAAGTGAAATAAAATATGTATTAGGTTAGTGAAATTTAATGAACATCAATGTACGCACGACGCTTACACAGAGTTTGGAATTATAATCTCTTTTTTTTCTCTCTTTCTCTCTCTCCCTCTCTCTTCCTTTCTTTCTTTTTTTTTTTTCTTCTTTCATTTATTCTACGAAAGCTTTGATCATTGAACTGACGCCAACGAACCGCCATCTTGAATCTACGAAGATCTCTTAATACTCGTTAGTCATATTAGACAAACAAATTATTGCTTTCTTCTTAAAATGAAGTCATAACTGATACAGTATTAGGTCAAAAGTTGACTCTTAGGGCGAGGTCGAAAGTGTTCCTAGAGGAAGATTTAAAAAAAAAAATAAATAAATAAAAATAAAAGAAAACAAAAAAAAAACAAATAAATAAATAAATATAATCGAGTACGTCGATCGTCACTAATATATCGATTTTTTAATCCGTGCAAATATTTCTTTATAAGACTATAATCATTATATTAGTAATAAGACCAGTGCGAACGTTCGAAATAATATTGTTAGGGCGTAGAGAGAAAGGAGGACAAGAAGGATACAACGTGGAGAAGATAACAACGATTATATTCGAAGTCAACGAATATGATCGTAGATAATTACAAAATGATCCAGATCAATGATATTTTTTTGATAATCCTTTGATCAGTGATAAAGTGAATCAGCTGATTATATAGTCAATGGGAATATGTAATAAAAATCTTTTCTTTTTTTTCCTTTTTTCTCTTCGTAAAAATAAATCTAGTGCGTTGTAACATCTTGCAAGAGAAAATCTGTAAAAGTTGAGGGTTGCGGAATGGGAGGAGGATGAGGAAGAAGAGAGTAGTAAGGGGGTGAAAAGGTTGAGGGAGTTGAGGGTGGTAGTGCTGGTAGTGCTGGTAATGTTGGTGTTGGTGTTGGTGTTGGTGCTGGTGATGATGCTGGTGCTGGTGCTGGTACTGGTGGTATATAGTAGGAGATCCTAGAAGCACACAGTGTACGTGCACGGACTGTAAGCTGCTATCGAGCGGATAGACGTGCGACATTTCCCCGTCTGCCCCCTCAAACCTTCTTCCCAACCCTATCTTTCCCATCCTCTTTCATCTCTTCCTCTCTTGGACCCTTCGCCTGTCGTTATGTCTCTGTCTCTCTCTCTCTCTCTCTCTCTCTCTCTCTCTCTCTCTCTCTCTCTCTCTCTCTCTTTCTACCGTGAGGGTGAAAAGAAGAGGAGAAAGCAACACTCTTCTTTCCTTCTTCCCTGAACCTTCATTTTCTTCTTCTTTTTTTTCCTATCTAGTTCTCTTTTTCGTCTTCTTCTTCTTCTTCTTCTTCTTCTTATTCTTTTTCCTCATCCTCATCCTCATCCTCATCCTCTTCCTCTTCCATTTCCTTTTCGTCATCTCTTTCCTTTTGCCCTGAGAAGAAGAACCCTACGCCAAAATCGTTTCACCCTTTATCCAGGTCTCACTCCCTTTCTTTCTACCGCGCCCTCTTTACCACTCCCCCCCTCCTTCACTCCCACTCAACTCTTTTTTCTCTTCTTCACCCTTCTCCTTTTCTCTACTCCTTCTTCTTCTTCTTTTTTTTTTCTTCTTCCTTTCTCTTTTTTCATTTTTTTTTCTTTCGTCCTGACACAGCCGCCGTCTCATTATGGTTACCATCGCTCTAGAAACCTTCCAATCTCCACTAGGCTCCTTCTATTTCACCATCATCCTACTTTCGAGCACAGTATCGTCTTAGATATTTTTCTTCCTTTTTTATTCTACTTTTTCTTTCCTTTTCTTTCCTGTTCTCTTCTCGTTTTTGTTTTCTTCTTTTTTTTTTCTATTTTCTTTTTTCTTTTTTCTTTTTTCTTTTTTATCGCGTTCATCTTTTCTTTTTGTCATTATCATCGTCACTGTAGTATCATGGATTTTGTTACTAATTGTTCTATTCGTTTTATTTTGTTTCTATTTTTTCGTTCATTTATTTATTTTCACTTTTTTTTTATTTTTGAATCAATACTAGTTCACTAGAATTGTGTGCATGTGTATATATCTATATACACACATATATGTATATATATATATATATATATATATATATATACATATACGTACATACTTTATATATATATATTACGCTTGAAATAAATTTGTGATTATTGAAACTTGAATTATTATTATTATTATCTTAAAAAAAAAAAAAAAATATTGTATAAAATATAATGTTATGAAAATAAAAAAGAAATAAGAATTATTATTATTCTATGAAATTTTGTCTCAATTATACATTACATATTTATGAGTTTACAATATATATACACACGCACATACACACATATATAAAAACATTCTCCATGTTGATAATTATTTTTTTATTACTAATACTGTATTGTATAATATTTGTTATGTATTAATATTAATATTAACATTTATTATTAATATTGCTATAATATAACGCAATAATAATAATAATAATAATAATAATAATAATAATTATTATTATTATATTTATATAATAATTATAATAATAATTA
>NC_060965.1:1986900-1999400 GCF_910589235.1 Vespa crabro
ATGTTAGAAATTATTGAGTAATGTGTTTGTACGTGACTGAACTCACAGAAATGATTCCCAGGTCCAGCGTAATGGTGGCCTTTATATGCGGCGAACAGTCCAGGGTTGATCCCGATCTGTAACACGCAAGAGATGACATTTCAATTGTTTCCTTTCTTGTTATTTCGACATTTACATTCTTCGAAAATTTACATTTCTTTTTTTCCTTTCTTTTCTATCGTTTAACGCCGCGTATAACTTTACAAACTTGCATGCTTGTGTATCTTAGTCGTTGATAAAGGAAAAAAAAAAAAAAAAACAAAGAAAAGATGACTTTATTTTATCGTTGAGAAAATTATTCCTTAATACGCGTAGAAAAGAAATTTGTCTCCTAACCATCCAAATCATTCGACCGACACTTTCTTTTTCTTTTTGAACAAAAAAAAAAAAAAAAGAAAAAAAAAATAAATAAATAAAAAGAATAATGTTACAACAAATAAAGAACGTAAATATGTTTCTTTCTGCCTTTCTTTATTATTTTTTTCTTTTTTTGCTTTTTTCTTCTAACAGATAAACTCGAAGAATAAAATATATTAAAATTATGCAGCGCAGTAGCGCTTGAAAAAAAAAAAAAAAAAAGAAAATATCTATCGATTGTATTTTTAGCACATGATAAAAATATATAAAAAAATAAAAATAAAAAACAATAAATAATTATAATAAATAAATAATTATAATAAATAAATAAATAAATAAATAAAATTAAACGAACACGAACGAAGAAACGAATAAACAATGTAAATAATTAACAGTCACACCTTCTTCGAGCATACGATAGATCATATATATATATATACATATATATATAATGTATATATATACATAGTATATCTATCACAGCTTTGAATTTATGGGAAGGTCGCATACGTGTGCATAGATGAAATTTTCAATGTATAAATCGTACTCTTGACGATGATTACGATAAACGAGAGACAGACAAATCTACCAAAGAAATTCCATTAACACTCGATACACTTATCCTATAAGTTTAATGGGACTCAACAAATGTTTGTAATAATTAACGAATGCGTTTCGCAAACGCGTCAAATAAACGAGGACTACTTCTCTCTCTCTCTTTCTCTCTCTCTCTCTTTCACACACACACACACACACTCACCCTCTCACTCTCACTTATTCCGGTATTAAATCTCTTCGAAGAATATAATGCGAAAAAGAAAAGTATAGAGCGAAGTTCAAAACTGTGGTCTCGGTGGAAGTAGGAAAGAGGAAATATATATCGCGGCGTTGAAATCGCGTTATTCCGTTAGTCGCCTCTGAAGAGAGAGAGAGAGAGAGAGAGAACGGAGTGCCTCCATTCTCCCTATCTCTTTCTCTCACTCTCTCTCTCTCTCTCTCTCTCTCTCTCTCTCTCTCTCTCTTTCTCTCCCTCATAAAGTACGTATCGCATTAGCGCGTTAACGCCAATGCGTTAACCGCTCGACCGGCGCCGAATGGCGGCTGGGATAAACGAGGATAAAATGATGAGGGTTCTACGATGAAGAGTAAGCGAGATGGACAGACATTCGGATAGGATAGATAGATAGATAGAGAGAGAAAGAGAGAGAGAGGGAGGAAGAGAGAGAGAGAGAAAGGAAGGGAGGTGGGGGCAGTTTAAAAGGGGAATGGGGAGGAGAATCGTCGTCGATTGAAAACAACGGGAGTTGCGCGAGTCTGGTAGTACGTGGCAGTCCTGTTGATGGTAGGTGGTATTGGTACTGGTACTGGTGGTAGTATCAGTGTATGGTGGTAGTGTGTAGTTGTTAGGGGTGTGGGCGGGGGTGATGGTGAGGGTGAGGATGAGGATGATGGTGAGGGTGGGTCTGGTGGGGCTGGGTGAACCCGCTCCGCTGCGTTCGATTACAACGTCGGGCGTAATAACCGAATTGCCCACAGCCCGTTAAAGCGTTTAGACCGCTCGACGGATGATCGAGTACGGTGACTATTCGTTCCGTGTAATACGAATATGAAGCGAGTGCTAATAAAGCTTCGGGGAAAGATGATCGGCACCCGAAAATCGACAATTCGGAATATATGTAACTGTATATTTTTTTTTTTTTTTGTACTTTTTTTTTGTTTTTCGTTCTTTCGTTGTTATTGTTGTTGTTTTTGTTTTTTTTTTATTTTTTTTTTATTTCATTTATTACTACTATTACATTACTATATATTACTACTACGTTATACGCTTTCTGATATTTTATATTTGTAACAATTTGTCGATTATAATAGTTATAGAGACTTTTTTTTTTTACGTTTGTTCATTTCTCTTTATTCTTCGCTTCTTTTTTCTTTTTTTATTTTTTTTTTTTTTAATTTCTCTTTTATTCCATCTTCGTTTTATTTCGTTTCATTTTATTTTATTTTTTTTTTAATTTGTTTCTTTATTTTTTTTATTCTTTTCTTTTAATCATTTTTTATTTATTTATTTTCTTTTTCTTTTAATGCAGGTTGATGTTCAACGTAACAACTAATATCATTTTGTTTACAAGAAATTTTTTGTACGTATATATATATATATATATATAGTCCGAGCCGAATGTTCCTAGGTGAATTTAAAGTGAGAAAACAATTACCTATTCTTTTTGCGAGATTAAATTTTTTTTGAGCTAATTTTCTTTTTTTTTCTTTCTTTCTTTCTTCCTTTCTTTCTTTATTTCTTTCTTTCTTTCTTTCTTCTTTTCTTTTTGTTTTCGTTCGGATTGTCTATTAATTAGCCGTAAAAAAAAGGAAAAGAAAAAAAAAAATAAAAGGAGAAGAGGAAGTCCCAACAAAAGAGCATTAATAGATTTTTAAGATTATCTAGAAAACGTTTAGTCCATCTCCATTTAGTTTAACGATAATTACTGATGATTTTTTTAACTGATTCGTATATTTTCTCTTCTACCTCTCTCTCTCTCTCTCTCTCTCTTTCTCTCTTCCTTTTTTACATAGTAACGAGATGCAAAGAGAGAGAGAGAGAGAGAGAGAGAGAGAAAAGAAAGTACATTTAACCGTAGGTTAAAAAAAAGAAAGAAGAAGAAGAAGAAGAAGAAGAAGAGAAAGAAGTCGAAATATAAGTAGAATGAT
Source organism: Vespa crabro (assembly GCF_910589235.1). NCBI lineage: Eukaryota > Metazoa > Arthropoda > Insecta > Hymenoptera > Vespidae > Vespa > Vespa crabro. Next base: position 1,990,003 of record NC_060965.1, read on the forward strand.
TACTTTGGAGTTACTTGCGTTTGTTTATCGCGTCGGAACAATTTTGTTTTTCTATTTTCATATGGCGATTAAAAATAAACGTTCGATAATGAATGGAAAAAGGGAAATAAAAAAAGGAGGTTACATTGTAATATTTTGGCGGGGTTGGTGATACGGAATGAAAGGATGGAGGGAGGGTGGAAGAGATAGATGAGAAAGACTAGAAAGAGAGAGAGAGAGAGAGAGAGAGAGAGAGAAAGAGAAAGAAAGAGAGTGAGAAAGAGAGAGAGGGGGGGGAAGGGGAAGAGGTGATCGTAGCAACTCGTCGGGACTATCTATCTATTACTACGTGTCCGCTTTTGTTGTTAGAAATTTCACGGTATCCCTGTGATATTCCTGGTAGATTATTGGTGTACGTTACAGTAGTGTAATCAGTGATTATTCCGGCTCAGTGCTCTTAGCTTACGTAGATCCCGTAGTGTATAATAAATCTGCTCGTCCATCTATCTAGCTTCGCATACATACATCTTTCCATCTCTCTCTCTCTCTCTCTCTCTCTCTCTCTCTCTCTCTCTCTCTCTCTCTCTCTCTCTCTCTCTCTCTCTCTCTCTCTCTCTCTCTCTTTGTGTGTATGTATGTGTGTAGTTAACTGACTCTCACTAACTCACTCACTCAGTCACTAACTCACTCCAACACTTGTTTTCGCTCGGTTTGTCCATTTATACGTACGTACACGTAATACGTACGTTCGGTACGTTCGTTACGTTCGGTACTACATCAGTAGGAAGAACGCGCTTTTACTCCTTCCTCTCCCCCACCCCTTCCCCCTTCCATATTCCCCCTTCCCTCTACCGAGCTCCGCACCGCTCCCCACCCTACAACACCCCACTTACCAACTTGTAGATTATAACCCAACGTGAAAATACTAGAGCGCGATCAAAGCGATAGATAAAAGGTAAACTTACTATGATGATGTCGAGGTTGTTCGTCAGGTGATCCGGAAGAACGCGTTTACTCACTTCCTCCTCCGGCATTCCGTCGAACCTATCGTGCTTTTTCCTCTCCTTATACGTCTTCGCGCGTTTTTTCGCCTCCGCGAGCTCCGCCCTAAAAAAGAAACATATAAAAAAAGAAAGAAAAGAATTAGAATTTAAAAAAAAAATAAAAAAAAAAAAAAAGGAATAAGAAAAAAATAAAAAGAAACAATAAAGAGAGAGAAGGATAAGAAAGTGAAAAAAAGAAAGATTAAGGATACGAGAAGAAAAGGAAGAAGGAGAAGAAAAGAAAACAACAACAACAATAATAAAAGAAAAAGACAAGAAGAAATAAGGAGAACGCAAATTGGCGAAAGAGAGAGAGAGAGAGAGAGAGAGAGAGAGAGAGAGAAAGAGAGAGAGAGCGCGCGCGCGCGCCCTCCCCTCCATCACTACCACGTGTACACGCAGCCATCTTAGAATTATACTAGCGCCATATTGTTTTCTCTTTGGACATTATTTTTCTTCGAACTTAGATCTTTTTCTACAAAATCACGTAATTCCTTTTCTTTTTCCTTTCTTCTTTTGATTTTCTTTTTGTTCTTTTCCTTTCCATACGAAAAACTGCGATCGTCTCATTTGGATTTATTTGCATGCTTTTTTATTAATTTGTAAATAATGCAATTTATTTATTTGATTCGGTTGGTAACAGTGACGCGAAAATAATTATATAATCGATCGTTATACACGCGAATAGTGGATCCTGGCGCCATCTCGATCGACTTTTAACTTATTTCGTTGAGAACCGTGAAAAATTTTTAGGAAATTTATAATAATTATTTCGTTGAATTATTTTTATACCTATATATGTAAATATGTATCTCTCTTTGTGTGTGTGTATGTATATATATATATATATATATATATATATATATATATATTTATTATAATTTAATTTGCCTATTTGATTTTCTTCCTACCATACGAAAAATTATAACCGATCGTTACAGACACAGGAATACATATATGTATATATATATTCCTCTCTCTCTGTCTCTCTCTCTCTCTCTCTCTCTCTCTCTCTCTCTCTCTTTCTCTCTCTTTCTCTCTCAGTACAAACAGATGATATTTTTCGATATTTCCCTTGCAAATTTTCGTGTTTTACATGCGAATGAATCCGCCGTTTTAGCGAATTAACGTTGATACGGTGTAACGAGCGTACCTATAATCCGTGCTTTCTTCCAGCAAATGTTACGAAGATACATATATTCCCAATCGAAATAGCTTTGATTTCGATATTTTTAAAGGGTCATACGACCAAAAGTGCCAAAGTGATTAAAAAAATAAAGAAACGAAAAGCAAGAAAAAGAAAAAGGGAAAAAAGATTCAATCACTCATTTTCGAAGAATTTTAAGCTAATTTTTCTTCCTTTTATACCGGAAAGGTATAAATAGAAACCTGAAAAGTCTCTCGAAAAGTATCGATTTGATTTGTATAGTTATCTAGAAACTTCTTTTTTTGACCCATCCTGCACGCACATATATACGTGTAAAATTAACTGGTTCGAAATAAATACTATTCTCAGTTAACAAGAGTTTTGATTATGATAATTTTAACAAAGACTTCATTTTAAGAGACAAACGAACGTTTTAAGAATAGAGTCACACGTACGTGAAGTTCGAACTGGCATGGTACAGTCGATTTAAACATGGCGGGATTTATAGTTTAAAATGGCGTCGATGATATAAAAGTACTTCATCCGATTCGAATATTTAAACACGTTTTATCGATTTATTTATACGATTTATGATCTTTTCAGATATGATTTTTGAAGATCTCGAGTGAACGATTAAAAAAAAAAAAAGAAATATAACGAAAACAAAAAAAAAACAAATTACAAATTGCAAATTACGTTTCATTCGATAAAGGTTTGAAAAAAAATATAAAAAAAGAAAGTATATCTTGTTGTCTTAAACTTACTCTTCGGGTGTTAATATCATTTCGGATTTTTTCTTTCTTCCCCTTTTCTTCGGTTGATGCACTAGCTGAGGATTCACAGCACCATTCATAACGAGATCGATCCGATGATGTTGCTGACCGGAGAGAGGACCGGGTGGCGTCGACGTGGGTGTAACCAGGCCCGGTTGGACGCCGCCCGGACACGTCATGCTCTCAGGATTGCCACCAGGACTGCTCGCGGACCTCATACCACCCATCGACATATCCTCGTCTACAAAGGAGTATGGATCCACCGGTGTCTCGCATTTTATTGACACCTGGAAATAAATAAAACAATAGGATTCGTATGAATAAGAAACTAAGTTGAAATATTTTTCGGATATTATTTAATTAAAATGCATTTATATTTTATTTTTCTTTTTCTTTTTTTTTTTTATTATTTTTATTTTTATAAATTATTTGAAATTAAAAATTATCAGTTTGGAATTATTATGTTATGTGGTATTTAGTTCGAAGGATTTATTTTTATCTTTCTTTTTTTCCCCCTCTCTCCTTTCCTTGCTTGTCAATTTTTTTCCTGACTCATCTAACGCTCATACTTAATAAACATATTTATACTACAGGCTTCGTAAAGATAGGCAGCTAACTTTTAGAAACAAAGCTGCATAGTTATCGCAAATAAATTATAGCTCTCCCGAGGTGTACTATGCCATGACGTTGCGTTGTCCTCGAAAAATTATCTCGCTATCTTTGGGAAATAAAGGAAAAAAAAGGAAAAAAAAGAACAAAAAAAAAAAAAAAATTAAAATTATACTTCAGGGACAACAAAGATATACCACATGGACAAGGTGGATTATCTTGTACGAATTTAAGTATTACATACTGAACAGTTATAATTTAAAGCCTCGAATTGTTACGTAACAAACATTTCAGATATATAATAACACACGATAATAAATCTAAGTCCTATGATAAATAGGTTCCGATTAGATTGATACTTGAAAAAAGGTTTAGCAGACTGTTAATATCGATCAAACTCGATGTTCGAATTATCTACAGGAAAGGAAAAAAAAAAGAAAGAAAAGAAAAAATAAAAAAAATGGCAGCATGTCGAGATAAATTATTGAAGATATACGATTCCTCATCATCGTGTCCTTACATCTCAGAGCCCTTAATTTCCGATTTCGTGCGTTCATTAGATGCGTGCAACGAGCCGCGCTCTTGACCCCGCGATAACCTGAAATCGAGCACGAAATGCTACAAGATAAGGCTCGTGCTGGCTGTTAGTAGACGATAACGTACACACGTGCACACACACATACACACACACACACACACACACACATACATACATACACACACATATACACGTACATACAATCCTCCCCACTTTAAGAATTCTCGCGAATACCACTTCAGAAAGTACGCCAACGCTTGAAAGGTGTTTGAAGTCTATCGATCGACCATTATTTACAACATAGATCTTGCTGTATTATAGGAAGTAAACTCAAATAAAAACTTTAACAGATAATATATTGCATGGGATGACAAGGATCGTGCTTTTATTTTTATAATTTTTCCCTCCTTTAAACAGAAAAACAAAAAATAAGAAGAAGAGAGAGAAGAAAAAACGAAAGAAAAACAACAAAAAGAAGATAGAAATCTAAATCATGCAGGTGGTCACAAGTCGTCCTACGGCGAGGATAAAAATTCTCTAGACGACGAACGAAAATCACTAGATGGTCGAAAGCCCATAAATGACGACCAAATATCTCTAAACGACGACGACTACAACAACGACGACAAAAAAAGTCCCGTTGGTCGTTGAATAAAAATTTCTTATCTAATTTAAAGAAAATTCAATTGCCCCCCTTTACTGAGTACTTATTTTTTCGAAAAGATGATAAATCCTTTTTCTGATCTTGTAAAAGTGCAAGTTTAAAAGTTTTTTCGAAAATGAATATAATTGATTTTCTAATATCACCTTGGAACTTATGATTGCCTTGGCTCTTCCCATCTCCCACTCTTTAACTTTTGGCTCATCCTATAAAAATGACGGCACCGATCGTCATTTCATTTCATATCGTACTACTTTACTACATCTACAACTAAGACTGCTACTGCTATTAATATTACTACTACTACTACTACTACTACTACTACTACTACTACTACTATTACTACTACTATTACTACTACTACTACTACTACTACTACTACTACTACTATTACTACTACTAAATATCTGTCTACTATGTGCATATCTATCTACGTATCGTACGACACAAAGTAGTAGGGGTTTTCTAAAAGCTCGCACTTTATTCTTCCGACAGGCTGATAAAAATCGTTGCTGAAACACGTGCGTATTTTCCACGACGACGACGACGACGACGACGACGACGACGACGATGACGACGACGACGACGACGACGACGACGATGGTACCACCAGAACCATTCCGCAGTTGTTGCTATCTATCGTACGGCTTCGGGACACCATATTACAACGCTGTAGTAGCGCATACATACATATGTACCAACGTCAAGTATATACACGTACCTACATTTTATGAGCGACACTGTACGTGTCCCTGATAGTTCACGTTTTACGTAGAAAAACGTAGAGGAGGATGATGGGAGGAGGTGGAAGAGGAGGAGGAGGAGGTGGAAGAGGAGGAGGAGGAGGTGGAAGAGGAGGAGGAAGAGGTGGAAGAGGAGGAGGAGGAGGTGGAAGAGGAGGAGGAGGTGGAAGAGGAGGAGGAGGTGGAAGAGGAGGAGGAGGTGGAAGAGGAGGAGGAGGAGGAGGAGGAGAAAGAGGTAGAAGAGGAAGAGGGGGAAGAGGCGGAGTGTGGGGGTATTGAAATGTTTTACGCGTGCGAGGAAATTTTACATTTTCATCGTGCTCATAAAAAAAAAAAAAAAAAAGTAAATAAATAAAATAAAACAATATATATATATATAGTAAAATAAGATAAAAAAAAAAGGCTCTACTTCTTCCGAAGAAATTCAATAGAAACACTCCCAGTAACATTCTCCTCTGCTGAGTTATATCTCTTTTCGGAATGAAAGAAATAAAAAAGCAAAAAAAGAAAGGGGGCAAAGAAAGAAAGAAAGAAGAGGAAAAAAAAAGGGAAGTAAAAATTTTATTTCGCTAGTTTAAAAAACTTTTCCCTTCTCTTTTTTTTCGTCTTTTCTAAACGATACGATTTCTCCAATTAAGCGATTGCTGCTGATTCTGCAGAATTATACAAAAAAAAAAAAAAAAGAAGAAAGAAAAGAAGAGCAAAAGAAGAAAAAAAAAAAGATAAATAACTCATCAAAGATGATTTCCTTTGGTGTTACACAAACCCATGGGCTCATGGAATCGAACTGCTAATGGTTCCTTCATACTGAAGAAGTAAAACATGGGACAAGAAAGAATGGGATTGGATGGGGTGGATGTCAGAGGAAAAAAGAAGGTGTATTTTACCACTGGGTTTAATTTTTTTTCCTCATTTTTTTCTTTTTTTCTTACAAAAAAAAAAAAAAATAAATAAAAATAAATAAATAAAAAAAAAAAAATAAAAAATAAAAAAAAAACAAACAAAAACACGCGATTCGTTCAGTCGAACGGACAAAATGAAGCCGGAGGGTTATAAGGGTATAAAAATTTGCGGTGGAAAGGCAATGGGTAATGGGATAGCACTCACCTGTCCTAGGGCGGAGGCGGTCGAGCCAGGTGGTTGGGGTTGATGCGCCGTCGCCGATACGGGCGTGAGGGGCGTGTGCGGGGTGTGCGGTGTGTGCGGCGTGTGCGGTGTCAGCGGTGTGTGGTACTGCTGACTGCTGTCACCACCGGTGCTTCTCATCTCGAGATCTGGACTCGTCTCGTAACCGTCGTCCCTAGCCTCTTGCTTCACCAGCACACCTGAATCAAAGTTTTACTCTTCTCAATATCCTCAGAATATATATATATATATATATATATATATATATATATATATATATATATATATACGTATAGCTATATGTATATACACATATATATATTTCTTATTATTTTTATATTCCCTTCCTTCCTTTTATTTTTTGTTATTTATTTTTGATATATTTTTTTTTTTATTTCATTCTGTCCTTTTTCTGTTCTATTTTCTTTTTTTTTCTATTTTTTTTCTCTCTCTTTTTTTTTTTTGTTTAATGTCATTCACATCTCCACTTCATTTTGTGGTGTTACATCGTTAATGCTGATTTTCTCATGTAACATTGTTTACGTCGATTCAACACTTGGAAAATTTGATTTCGTACCAACGTTATCTTTCATTTCATTTTCAACAATTGAAAGTAAGATCTCTCTCTCTCTCTCTCTCTCTCTCTCTCTCTCTCTCTCTTTCTCTAGGAATCTCTCTAGTGACGTTACGAATAATTATAATCAATCGGACAACAAGTTGTTAAATTAAAAACTTTTCGTTGTTTTCTACATTCTTATCGCAAATTTCATCCCAACCGACACCATTTTTTCCCTCCCTTCTCGCCCTCCCGCCCTCTCCCGACACCCTAGCGCGATTGTCGTTCGTAATAAAAAAAAAGGAAAAGTATAGTGTGACAATCGTAAACAACGTGGGATTGTTGTGCGATCAGCCGTAGAATTAAAAAAAAAAAAAAAAAGAAAAAAAAAGAAAAAAAAAAGAAAAAAGATCAGGCAAAAGGAGAGGAAAAAAAAGAAAACGTGTTGATCGTCAATCGGAAACACTCGTAACTTTCCGTAAACGCATATATATGTTGTGTGTATGTGTATATATATATATATATATATATATATATATATATACATGCACATACATACATATATACGCATCGACGAGTTGACACGGCGCGTCTCGACGCGCCGGTCGGGAGGGTCGAACGCGCGCGCGAATCATCGTTTCATCGACCTAAAGAAAAATTCTATGCGTGTCGTTTGTGATCGACGGCATGCGATTGACAGGGTTTTTAATCGACGTCGGATATCGATTTCTCATAACGTTTCCGCGCGCACATTTGACGCGGTATGTGTCCATGTTAAAGAGAACACATACACAGAGTGTGTGAGAGAGAGAGAGAGAGAGAGAGAGAGACCCGCATACATACATACAGAGCACAGCACAGAACAGGACAAGACAGACAAACGGACAGACAAACAGACAGTGTTTTGAGAATCACGAAAATAGATACATACGTATGCACATAACTTCTGGATTCTTACATTGTTTTTTACGCTTTAGTTACGCGCTACAGAAGATCGTGATATGGCCGGGGGAAAAAAAAAAACAAAAAAAAAAAGAGAAAAAGAAAAAAAAGAAGAAAAAAGGATTCATCAAAACATATTCAACAGTGTGTTTTTTTTTTTTGTTTTTTTTCTTTTTTTCTTTTTTGACAAGGACCAAACATACACAGGTGGTAGCGATGGTGATGGTAATTCGTTTACCAATAAAGAGAGAGAGAGAGAGAGAGAGAGAGAGAGAGAGAGAGAGAGAAAGAGAAAGAAATATGTAATTTACCGCCAAATTCGAACTTTGTCTAATCTGTCGGCTACTTGTCAGTAATTTTTCTTTTTTCCTTTTATTTCCCTATTTTTTTTTCTTCTATTTTTTTCATTTACCGACCGAGCAAAGGGAATAAATTAACGAAGAAACCAAAACGAAAGAACAAAAACAACGTTCTTACCGACGGAGTTCGCGATTATCTATTATGTTCCAAAGAATTAATTTCTTCACTTTCTATTCTGTTCTATTCCGTCTTTTTGTTGTTGTTGTTGTTGTTGTTGTTATTCTCGTATTGTGTGTTGTTCTTTTTATTTCCTTTTGTCTCTTTTTTTTCTATTTTTTTCCTTTTTTTTTTTTTTTTTTTTTTTTTTAATTATTATTATTATTATCTCTCTTTTTTGAACTCCTATCGTATATACGATACCATATCGACGTAGTTTAATATTTTCAAATTATTCGCATATTATACGCTCTTGCGCGTACTTGCATGGCATGCGGCGCGTCGAGTGATTTGTATGGGAGTAGTCAAGCGATAAAAATGTGACGTAAAGCTAATTTAATGGGAAAAAGAATTCGATGGAAATTTTTTTTTCTTTGTCACTCCTCAAACCCCCGTCTTTTTTCCTTTTTTTTTTTTTTTTTACTTTTTCCATTTTTCTTTTTGTTTGTTTTTTCTTTTCTTTTTCTTTTTCTTTTTTTTTTTTCAGAACACCATTTAACCAACATCGCCATATCACAGTAACTGTTCCAATTTTATTGCGAATGACTATGTTAGACTAAAAATAGCGTGTGTATATATATTTCTTTTTTCGTTATATATATATATATATATATATATATATATATATATATATATATATTCTATACGACGAAATAATATATCAATAATGATCTATATCGATCGTTTAATAATCCTTACCCTGAGTGCAATTCATCGTCGCCCCATTTTGTCCCCCGTTCTGCACAGGCGACGGATACGACCTGAA
>NC_060965.1:2004400-2006900 GCF_910589235.1 Vespa crabro
TTTCTCGTTTGGATATTTGACGCGACGATTCATAGATCGATTAATTTTTATTTATTCGTTCATTTATTATTTCTATTTATCTCGTCGAAATTAGGTTCGAACCTTTGCTGTAATATGAAGAAACTTTTTATCAATTTATATGATATTTTAACGTTTCATTTTTCTACACTTTTCTTTCTTTTAGTTTTCTTTTTTTTTTTTTTTTTTTCTTAATTAACGAAGAGATATATATTGATATTAGTATAATCAATATATATATGTGTATATAAGTAAGACTTACAAATAATATAACATATAACAAAAGGGAAATACTTTCGAAGAAATATTTTTTAAACATACGCTATGTACGTTCATGTACATATATATATATATATATATATATATATATATATATATATATATATATATGCATATATATAGTTTTTTGTTATTGTTGTTTTTTTAGATGTTTTTGTTTTTATTTTTATTTTTTTTCTATTTTTTTTTCTTTTTTTCATTTTTTTCTTTTTTATAACATCGTAGTATATCTCGTATCAAATATCCCGCGTATTTATATGGTTCATGGAACTACGCGGAATAGGTGTATCTTGTTGCTGCTCTACCAGTGGCAAGCAGTATCCCTTTGTAATCTTATTTAGCATCCTCAACTCTGTGTGTGTAAGCGTATATGTGCGTAGAAGTAGATAAAAATCTCTCTCTCTCTCTCTCTCTCTCTCTTTCTCGTTGGAAGAGAAAATAGCGGAAAACTAGACACGTGAGAGAGAGAGAAAGAGAGAGAGAAAGAGAGAGAACATGTTCACGTTCAGAAAAGAAACATTCGTGTATTTCTGGTATACGGAAAAGCGCGTGTATAATCCCTTTGAATCACGTATAGTACTCTAAAAACAAAGATGGCGACTGTCTCCACTCTCTCTCTCTTTCTCTTTCTCTTTCTCTTTCTCTCTCTTTTTCTCTCTCTCTCTCTCTCTCATCTTTTCTCAGGTGAAAAGGAAAACATAGAAGAGAAAAAGAATAAAGATGGATGATACGTTTTGTTTTTAAGGATCAGGAAATCTTTGATATTTATTGCTGATTGATCTATTTCTACGAATATCTAAAAAAATACAAAATGGCGTTGCATTCTTTTCTATTTCTACGAAGAAAGAAGAAAATATGAATGTAAAAGGATTAGATGATCTCTTATTGTTGCTTTTGATATTGTTGTTATTAAAGATAAGAAAATCTTTGATGCTGTTCATCGATCTATTTAGATTAATTATAATTAGATTAATTCAGCGATTTTATCACTTTCCTTTTAAAAAGAAAGAAAACCATTCTCTATCTCTCTACCTCCCTCCCTCTCCCTATTTCCCTCCCATCCCTGTTTCTCTTTTATCGAAGGAAAAAAGTAAACAAGAAGAAGGAATCAGATGATGCCTTCACGTAACATTGTCAAATGATATTTAAAATCTTAGAAATGATCAAGTGACGAGAGTATTAATTAGGGACGATTATACGATGGTAGGCATGGAAAAAATAAGCAAGAAAAAAAAAGAATGAAAAAAAATTAAGAAAGATAAAACCAAAAATAAATTAATTAAAAAAAAAAATAAAAAAAAAAAAAATAGAAAAGACAGAAATAAAGATCAAAAAGGAAAAAAAGAGAAAAAAAACATCCCCGACAACTTGGAATGCTGAGTTGACGTTTCGAACGGGGTTCGTAGCTACCCCTAAGCCGGGCTGTGGCTGTGGTATTGGTGGTGCTCTGCTCTGGTGATGCTGCTGGTGGTGGTGGTAGTAGTAGTAGTAGTAATGGTAGTAATAGTGGTAGTAATACTGGTGGTGGTGGTAGTGATGGTTGGTGGTGGTGGTGGTGGTGGTGGTGGTGGTGGTGGTGGTGGTGGTGGTGCTGGTGCTGCTGGTGCTGCTGCTCGCTGCTGCTCGTTGCTAGGGGAAACCTCCAGAAAACTCTACGCACACACATAGCGAGAGGAAAGTGTATACGATGCGCGCTCGTGTTTTGTTCGTTCGTTCGTTCGTTCGTTCGCTCGAGCACGTGCGCGCGCGAACTCGTGAGCGAATTTCGCTTGGCGTATCGTCGTCATAAGTGTAGTAAAGTAGAGTAGAGTAGAGTAGACTAGAGTAGAGTAGAGTAGAGTAGAGTAGAGTAGAGGAGAGTAGAGGAGAGTAGATAGGTATGTAGGTAGGTAGGTAGGCAACTAGCAAGCAAGCAAGCAAGCAAGCAAGCAAGCAAGCTGCTGTTGCTGGTACCATTACTACTACTACTGCTGCTGCTGCTGCTGCTGCTGCTGCTGCTTCTGCTTTTGCTGCTGTTGCTGGTGCTGGAGCTGGTGCTGGTGCTGGTGCTGCTTCTGTTCAACGTACCTGATACGTATACGTATACAAGGAGGAGCAGCAGAGCAGGTATATACATAAATTTCCACTATCACAAGCACGCGGCTTACCTACACACGTGTACAAGAGAGAGAGAAAGAGAGAGAGAGAGAGAGAGAGAGAGAGA
>NC_060965.1:2011900-2096900 GCF_910589235.1 Vespa crabro
ACGAAGTCAGTTATCTTTGTGTTAATTAAAAAAAAAAAACATTGAATAATCAGTCTGGAAGGTAACAATAATAATCTCGTAATAATCTTTGTGGAAAGAAAAAAAAAAAAAAAGAAAAGAAAGAAAAGCAATTTAATTGCATTAAATATTAAGCCACGTTTTCATTGTATAACGTATTACATTAATTATGATATAAGATAAGTAAACAAAAATAAATAATAAAAAGAAAAGAAGAAAAAAAAAATCGACAATAATTTTTGCATAAATAAAACGAAGCATCAATAAAATTCCCGCGGACGAAGATAAAAAAGCAAGATAAATACCATCATGCTGCGTATCAAAGTAAATATCATTTAACAAGATGATATCAATCCAAAGAGTAAATCGCCAAGGGTCGAGTAAAAAAGGACAAAGAAAGAAGAAAAAAGAGAGATGAAAAGAAAAAAAAAAGAGAGAGAGAGAGAGAGAAAGAGAGAGAAACGAAACAATACAAATAAACAACCTAAACTATAAAAATTCCCATTTATATCTAATTGACCGTGTAGTTTAAGAAAGTTGACTGTGGTCTCGTATAAGCGAAATAAAACAAAGGAAGAGCGATAAAAGAAAGTAACAAAAAAAGAAAAAAAAAGAGAAAGAAGAAAAAGAGAAAAGAGAAACGAGAATACTGCAAAGTCGGCATAGATTCCGGTCGAAGGTCGAATGACCTTCGGGGGAGGAATGTTGTGTGTGTGTCTGTGTGTGTTTATGTGTATGTGTATGTGTATGTGTATGTATGTATGTGAAAGAGAGAGAGAAGATTCTTCCGGACGGAATCGACATATCGCCTTAGGTCGCGCCAGAGAGTTCCGAGTTTCCAGTTATAAATTACAGGGTAGACGACCGAGTTCCACGGTTCCTTTGCCTCCATCCCTCCCGTATCCCACCCCTATCCCCCCTACCTATTAACCCCGCTAACCCCTCACTCCCAACTTCCGAGTCCTATCCCATTTTTACCCCCACTACTCGACACGTTTCACGCTGGAGTCCTCGACTCCGCGCCCTTCCTACTGCGATCTCACCCGAAAGCTTTTTTCTTTATTCCGAACGAATGAGAAAGAGAAAAAAAGAAAGAGAGAGAGAGAGAAAGAGAGAGAGAGAAAGAGAGAGAAAAAGAGAGAGAGAGAGAGACTCTCGAGAAATGGCGGTACGCCGCGTATCGAGAAACGTTCGAACCACCACCACTCACCACCACCAGAGCACCACCACCTCCAACAGCAGCATCAACAGCAGCAGCACTACCACTACCACTACCACTACCACTGTCACTACCACTACTACCAGCAATACCAATATACCAGCAGTGTACCACTGTGGCACGTGTGGTGGGTCCCCATTCATAAAACTCTCTCCTGCGCTCCCTACTGTCACGTGCAGCCCTCTCCTAAGAGAGTGGCACGCGCGTAATGCCGTTTCCATGCTGCCAGGTGTGTTCCTTAAAACGAGGCCAAGAAGCGCGAGATGTATTATGAGATCAATCGAAAAGGCCGTCGTGAAACCTCCGGATGGGAGAGAGAGAGAGAGAGAGAGAGAGAGAGAGAGAGAGAGAGAGAGACCCACTTTATAATACACCAAGTTGTTCTTGCGGTCTTCTTAATAATGGTAGGAGAAACTGATGGTAGGAAGTGGAAATGAGGGTGGGAGGTGGAACACCAACATTGTTTTGTTCCGCGATATGGGTATACAAAGGTATATGAAGTTACAGGTAGATACATATATATAGCGACAGGTGGTCGGTCATTGGTTGTTACTTCGAAATAAATCGATCCGTTGGAATCTAATCTGTTTTATTTTTTTTCCCCTCTTTTAGTTCCTTTTTTTTTTCTTTTTTTTCTTTTCATTTTTTGGTTTTGATTTTTCCTTCTTTTTTTATTTGTCGATTTGTTTTTTTCTTTTTTCTCTTTTTTTTTTTTTTGTTTCATTTTATTTTCTTTCTTTTTTGTACTTTTTTTTTCCATTTTTTGTTTCTTTTTCTCTTTTTTTTTCTTTTTTTTTTCTTTTTTTTTTGCTAGAGACCCAATAAAATTGAATTAAAACCTTTGAAGCGGTTATACTCGTCGAATGATTATTATGATGATATTTTATGTAACAAAAATATTTATAATAAATATTGTTCGTACAATAAAAATCTATTATTTATATAATAATAATAATAATAATAATAATAATAATAAAAAGATAATAATATTAATAATAATAATGATAATAACAAATCGACAAGGTAAAAATATTCCTTTTATACGATATTACAATGATAAATATTTTATTATATATAAAAAATATTTATTATCATTATTATTATTATTTATTATTATTATTATTATTATTATTATTATTATTATTATTATTATTATTATTATTATTAATATTATTTTATTTTTTACAATGATATTCTAAATAAAATAGTATATATTTAGAGAGATATAATAAAAAAATTCGTTGCACTTATCAAAAATGTTGATGTTATCGTATCCAGCTGTATCTATTTTTTTGAAGTTCTTTAAGCGGATCGACTGAGATAGTTACGTGATCAGAACTTTTAAAATTAGCCGTAAAGAAAACTGTAACATTCTTTTAGCGAAAATTATAAATCTATACACGGAGTGCTCTTTCTCTCTCTCTCTCTCTCTCTCTCTCTCTCTCTCTCTCTCTCTCTATTTCAGCTGAAGATTGACAGATTTGGGCCACGACGCGTATAACACCGACAAATCCAACATCTCGCGATGCTGTTACTACTACAGGACGGGCCAAAAGTTTTTAAATATAAATTACGAAAGTCTCAGTATGATGTTAAAATTCGATTGCTTTTTCTTTTTCTCCTTTTTTTTTTTGTTTTTCAAAAGATATTAGATCGATCTCTTTTCGTTTTCTTTTCTTTTTTCTTTTTTCTTTTTTTTTTTTTTTTTTTTTTTCTAACAGCTCGTAAAATTAGAAGCCTATAAGACGTAAAATTACGAGTCCAATATTGCATGGATAAAACAAAACGTTTTAAAGTATTATGTTAACAATTTTTAAAATCATCTAAGAACTTTTGACCCTGTCTGTACAACACTTTTCGCCGAGCTTTAATAATTCCAAATATTAACGTACGTTAATGGTGGCACTCGGATCGCTGATATATACATTATGGAAATGATGCGATATATTCACCCCATAGCGCTGTACTGTCTCTCGATCCAAAAGATATAAAGAAAATTCGTAATATCGTTGAATATGAAATTAGAAAAATTACTATTTTATTTGCAATACCGTAATTAGATTCTTAATGTAATACTTTGATTTCGAAAATTTTTCCCCCGAAATATAACATAGAAAATGACATTTTCTTTCGTAATAACGGCAAATTAATAATTTTATTAAAGTACAATTTTAGATATATATATATATATATATACATAGTAATCCAAGTTAAAAGTAATATCGTTAACAAAAAATTTCAAATTAAAATTCAAATATTGGATAAATACGTGATTATTTCTGTTTACCAATTGTATTTAATCGATCTTCATTATTCTCTCATTAGTAAATATCAAGTCGAATTTCCATTTGAAATGAAATGAAATGAAATGAAATGAAACGAAACGAAATGTAATACGAAAACTAATCAAATGTTTTCATTAACAAAGACGATGCAGTTAATTCCCCCAATTGTTGTGATATAATCTGTTGTGATTTTAACAGTTGATTCTATCATCTTTAACTTGATTGGTATTTCTAAGTACGACCTGTACTTTGACTGGTATGTACCTGGTATGATCAGTGATTCGCCTGTTGTGTGCTTGGAATGATCAGTGACTTACTTGTTGTGTTTCTGGTATGATCAGTAACTTGACTGATATTTCCTGGTACGAACAGTAACTTAACCGTTGTGTCCCTGTTATGATCAGTGATTTGACTTGCGTTGTCTCTGTTATGATCGGTGGCCCGACTGGTATTTCCTGGTATGATCAGTGAATTGACTGTTGTATCACTATCATGATCTGTAACTTGACTGGTATTTCCTGGTATGATCAATGACCTGATTGGTATTCCCTTATCAATGATTTTTAGCTTATAATTAATACAAGTTTCCTTTGAAATTGAACGAAACGTAATACAAAGACTAATCAATTTGCATTTGATAAAGAAAATAATGTATTTAATTGAATTACTTTTGATGATTTTATGATCTGTAATTGAATTGGTGTGTACCTGGTGTGTTATGTATCTTTACTTCGATTGATATGTCTTTGTTATGATCAGTATTACTTTTACTATGATATGTCATTGATACGATCAGCGTTCTGTTGTTATGATCAGTGACTTCATTGTTATTTCCTTATATTATCACTGTGCTACGACCTAGTGTTACCTTATTCAGGACTTCTAGAATAGACGTAATCTCTTCCTAAGAACCGTGTGTAGGCTAATCTATCTCGATCTAATATCGGCCGTCACGATCGTTGAGAGGCCGAGAGACTAATCCTCTCTCGTCGTTTGGTTCTTCAATGAAGCCATAGAGCCCTTCCTGGATAGAGGAGTGGGCTCTCTTGTCTCTCTCTCTCTCTCTCTCTCTCTCTCTCTCTCTCTCTCTCTCTCTCTCTCTCTCTCTCTCTCTCTCTCTCTAACACTCTCTTACTCCTACACTTACTCACTCTTACTCTTTTACCCTCGTTTTCGTCCTTTTGTACGAGACAAAGAGCACCACCCCCACCGAAAAGAAAAAAGGTTCCTCCTCCCTCATCCCCTGTGTCTTACTAATACCACCTCACTCCCATCTTTTACTACCTTGCCCGTACCCAGGCCCTTACCGTACCCCCCAACTCCTCCTGAACTCCTCCAAAGCTTCCACTTTGACTCGACTCGAGTCCCGAGCTCAAGCTCGAGCTCGAGGAGCGACAACTTGTGGTCGAGGCGCAATAATCGCCACCTCGAATCTCTAATGTTCCGAATCGATCGGCCGATCGAGTGGGGAGGCTCTTGTTTCGATAGACGGTAACTTTTTCTGATTGGCGTTCATCGTAATCATAGCGTTTTCATGATACATTCATGTAATTCTAATGAACCGAGAGAAAAAGAAACAGATACTTTTGTTGTTGTCTTCTTCTTCTTCTTCTTCTTTTTTTCCTATTGCGAGATTACAACAAAGCCAGGACCATATTTATATTCTACGAAGGGACTTACGCTTAATATCGTCATTCTGAGATCTCGAAGGGAAAAAATATATTTCAATTAAAACATTTGCAATCAACGATATTAGTGCAAGGCCGCTTTTGTTAACTGATAATAATTAATTACAATACAAGTGAGGGACTCCATTTTATGCTGCTTCTATCATATTTCAATGTATGAAATTAGGTATGAGTAATATACATTATCGATCTCTAATATGAAAAACAAAAAAGAAAAAAAAAAAAAAAAAAAAGAAACGATATTGGACTACATCACCTACATTGCCTAGCCTTTAGGCTAAAAATTTAAAAATGACGTAGGACTGTATCTCATCGTCGATCCCGAGAACGTTATCAAATTTATACGCATTTTGTTCTTTCTTTTTCTGTCCTTGATTTTAGAAAATACACTAATACATTTTTTATATTGTCGTTTTTAGGGAGAATAAGGCTTTAAAATTTGAGCTCGATCCCAATTTATGGGATGGAGAACCAGCTTAGAGTCGTCTCTAATGCGGTCCTACATTGAAGCTACTGAATTTGACTTATAGCGTCGAAGTTATATCTAATCTCGATATTACTGTGTTACGTCAAGAGAGAAAGAGAGGGAGAGAGAGAGAGAGAGAGAGAGAGAGAGAGAGAGAGAGCCTAGCAAAAGTAAATAAATCGTTCCTTAAAATAATTTATTTCATTTGTGGTTTTATCGTTAAAAGATAAAGGGTTATAAAAAATAGTGTGGGGTGAGAGAAGGTAAAACAGGATGAAAGAGAAGGAGAGAGAGAGAGAGAGCTCTTTAACCAATCAACTCGTTTGCATTAAAAACGATTGAATTTATTATCGCGTAATAATATTTCTCTTTACGAATATTCAATTTTTTTTCTCGAAAGTGAGAAAAGCAAAATAGTAGACATCGTTTGATATTTAATAAGTTCAATTATAAGAAAAATAATATATATTCAATAAAAATTAAAAATATAATTTAATAACGTTATCATTCTTTTATTTGTATTTTATTTCGATTAATATTATTTCGTTTATTTTCAATCGTTAATAGAATATTCTCCAAGATGGCGACAATTATGTCAAATATTTATTTATAAAAAGTTTATATCAAAAAATGTTCCTAAGACATGAGAAATGTTAAAAAAAGAATCTAGGAATTTTTTTAGAAAAATCGATTACACATGGATATTCTTTTTCGAGTAATTTTTCTCTTTCAGATTTAAAAGGAAAGAGTTTCTCCTAAGCTTGGTGCAATTTTACAATGTGAACGAAAAAGAAAGGAAAAAAAAAGAAAAAAGAAAAAAGAAGAAAGAAGTAAAAATTAGTTGATAAAAGGTCTCGGAAAATAGTGTACTAATTGGTTCTTCTTCTTTTTTTCTTTTTTTATTCCTTCTTTTAAATCACCCAAGAACTTTTAGACCCACTCTGTATACGATAAAACGAAATCCTTAACCTCTCCTTCCTTATTGCTCGTATATTCGATTCGTTTTTATCGTATACACGAACTTGGCCGATTTTTCCTAGTTCATTGGACTCTCTGAAAAGTTTGCATCGCACTTCGACTTTACGAGGAAACTTTTCGTTCGAGTCTACCCCTATTTATTCGGTCTCCGTCTGTCTCTCTTTCTCTCTCTCTCTCTCTCTCTCTCTCTCTCCCTCCCTCTCTCCCCCCTCTTTATGTTTCTCTTTCTTTCGCACACATTCACTCTTACTGGTTCCTTTTCGATCTCTCTTTATCCACAAGAGGTCCGTTTTACGTTGCACTTTATTTTCTTCTTTTTTTCGTGTTTTACCAAACTTGATCGTAAAATATCGGTGGTGTTTTTCTAAAGTAATAACGTCTATGTTTGTGCATGTGTATATATATATATATATGTGTGTGTGTGTATGTGTGTGTGTGTATCTAATTTACAACGTTTATTGATCGGCGTTTTTACATTAAAAATATATTAAGGAGTATTTTTATTGCAATCATTTAATGGTCTTCATTGAAAATCCAGCCAAATATTTTTTTCTCTTAAGTAATATATTTTATATATATATATATATATTTTTTTTTTCTTTTTAATTCAGAAAATAATTAGTCAATAATTATAATAGATATTTGTAATCTCGATAAAATAAATAACAATACAATTATAATATAGTAATAAACTGTAGATAAATTGGATAACTTTTTAAATGTCAATAATAGTAAAATTATATATCATTTGAAAGATCTTTTAATTCTCCTTACAATAGTGTCACTTTTTTTCTTTTCTTTCCTTTATTTCTTTTATTTATTTTTCTTTCTTTTTCTTTTTTTTTTTTTCTTTTTTATTTTCTTAAATATTCAAAATGGCGTATCGCCGATTTCTCCATGCAATAATAAAATCCTTGCTCGACGTTACATCTCTACGTTCTCTTCAACAATTAGAAATTTAATGTAATCTAACGACTATTCTTCGATCATGCGTTTCTGAAATTCTTCTAATGAATCCGGTTGATTGGCGGAATATTTTGGATTTTCAATATTCCCTATGGGAAAAATATCAAATCAATGGGTATAAATCTAGTTCTCTAAAATAAATCGTAGATACGACTCTTCGGACAAATTATTTAGCAAAAAGAGTGGACGAATAATTTGGTTACCCAAGATATCAGGCTACGTATTCATCGATATACACCGGATGTATTGCGGAATGTTTGATGTACATCGCGTTAAAGATTTTATTACTACATCGACAGGTTTGATGATACACATTTCGAATATTTCATAAAATATAATTGAAAGTTGCTTTCAATCTGGAAAAAAAAAAAAAAAAAAAAAAAATGTATATATTTTCTCGGCGACTATTTGGTCAAAATTAAAAAAAAAGAAAAAAAAAAGGAAAAAGAAAAAAGAAAAAAGGTGAACAAAAGAAGAAGGAAAGAAAGACAGAAAGAAAAAATATTAACATCGTAAAGAGAATTAAAAGACCTTTCAAACGATATGCTACTCCGTGACTATCGTCGACGATATAAGATTTTCGAAAAGGGGGGTTGTCAGTCGCCCCAGCACCGCATCCCTTACATTAGGTGGTTAGCCTAAAATGGTTGAATATATATTATATGATAAGTATATGTCCCTTCCCTTTTATCCTTCGAAAACAAAATTGACTTGTCCCGACGGGAAAAAAAAATAAAAGAAAAAAAGAAATCACTAGATTTCATAATAACCATGGTGGATGCTATTGTGTAAGTACGCACACGAACACATACGCACATACACAATACACGCGCACACACATATACACATACACATGACGGGAAAGTATGAAGGTTGGTTGGTATCACAACCGGAACGAAGAATAAACGAGAGAAGTGGATATATCGGATATACCTACATATATTGAAAGATAGAAAAAGAGAGGGAAAAAAAAAGAGACAGGCAGGCAGACAGAGAGTATATGTGTGTGTGTGTGTGTATAAAAAGTGGGGGTGAGAGAGAGAGAGAGAGAGAGAGAGAGAAAGAGAGAGAGAGAGAGACAGAGAGAGACAGAGAATAGGCAGAGGGGTGATTCCCTCTTGACTAGGTCGGGCCGATCGAATTTTATGATTTCTACCCATCTCGTTTCTCGCGGTTCTGACCTACCCTTACGAATTTCAACGATAGGTGGTGGTGGTGGTGGTAGCGACGGTGGCGGCGATAGCGGTGGTGATTCCTCCCCCTTGTTTTTTTTTTCTTTCTCTCTCTCTCTCTCTCTTCTTTTTTTTTATCATTTCCACCCTTTCCACACCCTCAACGTTTCTCGACTCCTCCTTGATTCATCGTCGAATAAAATGCGAAATAGGGGGTGGGTTCATGAGTGGTAGGGGATAGGTACACACACTCTGAACTTGAATCGAGAGTATCGATGAAGGAACAAATTCAAAGCTTATCTTACCGAGACACTATACTTCTTCGCAAACCTTTCCTCCTCTCCTTTACGATCTCGACTGATACTTAAAGAGTACATTCTTTTCTTTTCTCCCCTTTTCAATGTCCTCACTGACATATCTATGTTCTTCTTCTTTTGATTTTATAAATCGAATAAGGGAAATTGGAATTTGGAAATACTATTTATTATACGGTGATAGGAATTGATATCGCACGGATTAATCATTCTCATTGATTATTCTTCGTATGCGTATGTGTGTGTGTGTGTGTGAACGTTAATCAATTGATAATGAGAAATAGTTTAAATTATTACTTAGAAATTATTAAGAATATTAAAAACTTGCAAATGATAAGTAATTCTTTTGTTACGGGCGCGAGGTGATAGGGAGGTAGGAGATTCGATATTCTTGAAAATTAACGAAATTGTTGTTTAATAAATGATCAATAATTAAAAAATATGTAAGAATTATCATTTCATTCCATACGTATTACATATAAAATAAAATTAAAACAATTGAGAATAATTGTTTTTTTTTTTTTTTTTTTTTTTTTTTTTAATTAATATTCAGAGGTGAAAATTATCAAAATTTCTGTTTAAAAGATAATCAATCATTTCTAGAAATTATTATTTGGAATATCGATCGATGTCCTAACGAGTATGATTAATATAATCAATTTTTGTTTAAAAATGATTATTTAACGAAATTCATTTATTTCATAGAGGCTCTAATCAAACTAAAAAATATGCAAATAATAATATCATTGTCCAATAAATAACTACAATGTTTATATTCTTAATAGAAAAAAAGAATATATATGTATATATATACATATATATATATACGTATTTGTATATATTATGTAAAAGTAAAAAAAGAACGTATCATTCGACGAGAATATTGGATCGAAGGTTAATGACTGTAGACGGTACGACCGATCGAGTAGATATCTTTTAAAAAGAAACGAAGAGAAGAAAGAAGAGAAGAAGTAGGTGACCCTTCCTTCCTTCCTTCCTTTCTTCGAATCCCCAAAGCGAGACGTCGCGGCGACGAGACTTTGACCGAGTTTTCGAGCGACTCTTACGAAGGGTGAGTGAGAGTGTGAGTGAGATAGAGAGATATATAGAGAAAGAGAGAGGGGAAGAGAGAGAATCGAGCTCGCTTTACTCGAGGACGACCTCCCATTGCCTCTCGTATTGCCCTGAAATTTCTCGCTTTGGCTCGTGTCACCGTTACTAAAGCCGTTTAGAGTCTCCATAGTTGAAATTGGTCGGCCACAATAGCTCACTATTGGCTAATTTTGCGATTGGAGACGTAATGTTGAACGCGCGATAATCACCTTATCGTTTACATTTCTTTCGAAAAAATTTTTAAAATATTTAAAAATCCACGCCCCTTATTATCCCATCCTAAATACATTCCTGAATTTTCTTCATTTTAATATATTACGAAAAAAATTTTACTTCGCCGATCAATTATCTCCGTGATTTTTTACAAACGATAAAATATGCCAAGTGAATGTGGTATTGCCATCTTGAATTTTGTGACTGCCATTTTGTTATTATCCCGTGTTACATTTATTCTTTTTTTATTTATTTACTTTTTTTTTTTTTTTGTAGAGGAATAAGTATAATAATTTGATTTCGATAGGCTATCTTGAATTGCATTGGCCATTTTGAAGTCTCATATTTGTTTTATAGGTTAAAATAGAACGTATGCATATATATATATGCTGGCGATAGGGAACACATTTTCGATTCACTTTAACGACTTTGTATGAGCGTTATCGTCGGGCCTCGAAACAATCGCGTGATTATAGAACGTTTTCGTCGCGAGTTGATCATAGCGAAGTAGTTAAAAAAAAAAAAAAAAAAAAAAAATTCCGATTGACGTGTTATGGCTTATCTACTACTTAGCCACCCCCTAACGAATCCTTTAATTATTATTTATAACGATGGTTGTCGTGGTTGAACTACAATCGAATCTAACTTGTTTGCTTTTATATCGAAGGATTATCATGGAAACGAAGAAGAAGGAAAAAGAGAATAAGGAAAGAGAATAAGAAGTAATATAGTAAAATACAATATTAAATAACAATAATAATAATAATAACGATGATAATATTGAGGATGAAACGACAAATACAAATATTTACATGAGCACTCCAGGAGCGTTCAAAATAAATAATATTTTTTCTATTGAAATGAAAATACAAGAAGAAGAAGAAGAAGAAAAGAGAAGGAGAAAGAGAAAGAAAGAAAGAAAGAAAGAAAGAAAGAAAGAAAGAAAGAAAGGCCATTTACTAGCAACGACCACTACATTTCTCGTGTAAAGTCGTAAATGTCCTTAGACCTACGGTCAATGGGAACAAAACGAAATGTACACTCTATCTTCTTCGGTTATCGACAAAACGCTTCGAACCTTCTGCCATTCTAGAAAGGCAAAAGCAAAAGGTAGGAGAAAGCTAGGCGAAAGCTATGCAAAAACTTTCCTTCCATCCTCTCTCTCTCTCTTTCTCTCTCTCTATCTCTATCTCTCTCTCTCTCTCTCTCTCTGTCTCTCTCTCTCATTTCTCTCTTCGAACAAAATAACGGCAAATGAATTACAACCATTCTGTTCTCCCTCATACTCTTCTTCCTCTTCTTCATTATCTTTTTAACAAAATCGAAAGTGAAAATGAAAAGTGTACCTTGTTGCTCCTATTCCCTTATTACTTATCCTCTCATAGGGTACGACAATTCATACAATTTATACGGCAATTCATGAAGATCAAAAGAAAAAATATAACTTTTAAGGAGATGCGGAATAAAGGGCGTGGGATGCGGAATGAGTGGTGAAGAGTATGGGGTGGGAAAACATTCTTCGACAATGTCGACCTTGTGGAGTAAGGTTCCTAGGAAACTTTGGAGTTTCCCGCCGAATTCCAGCACAAGTTTTGGTGTCCTCCTTCGAACTGACTCCCTCTCTCTCTCTCTCTCTCTCTCTCTCTCTCTCTCTCTCTCTCTCTCTCTCTCTCTCTACTCGAACTCTACTTCTTGCGGTAATATCTCGAAGAAGACAAGAAGCCAAAGTTTCAGACGGTTAGTCTGGAAACACAATCGTCATTATTAACTAGACAACGACGAGTTAGTTCTTATTTGTCACAACATTCATTTTCCAATTCTAAATTATTAATCGACCAATCAGTAAACATCAATTTTTTCTTAGAATTTTTTATTACTTCTTTTTTTCTCTTTTTATATATTAATGGATTGGTCGGATTTGAGAAATGTAAAAAAAGAAAAAAAAAAAAAAAATAAATAATAATGAACCGATCAATATCACAATACGATCGACGTGAACAACAATGTATATTAATCCCTTTTTCGTAATATTCATTCTTCAATTCTAAATCGATCGACCAATCATTAAGTTTCAATTTCTTTTTTCTTTTTTCGAACAATTTTTTATTAATGGACCAATCAGATTTGAGAAATATAAAGGAATAGAAATCGACTGATCAATCAGAACGCAATCAACACAGCAACAAGGGACGAATTCGTTCTTACTTTTTTAGTTGCAAAATTCATTTTTCTCAATTCTAAATTAATCGACCAATCAGTAAGCTTCAATTATTTTTTTCTTTCTTTCGTTTTTTTTTCTTTTTTTTCTTTTTTCTTTTTTTTTTTTTTTTTTTTTTTTTTTTAACAACGTTTTTATTAAAGTACCAATCAAATTTGAGGAATGTAAAAAGAACATCTCGATTGACTGAGCAATCGTAATACTTTTTTATTTCTTTTTTATTTTTCTCTTCCTCTAAAAACTTCTAAAGAACTTGTAAAACGAGTTCATTCGAGCGTTATTTGTCAACATCCATGTGACAGTATAATCGAAAGGTTTCAATTTTTTTTTCACACGTATTTTACATCAATCATATCATTGGATCAACCAGATTTCAGGAATATAAAGTAAAACAACCAATCAAGAAAAAAAAAAAAAAAATACATATAATACTTCAATTTTTCTGTTTAATATATTTTACTTCGATTTGTATGGACAGGATCAATTACCATATTCGAGGTATATAGAAAATTAACGATCGACTAACCAATCACGACGCGTTTTCCTTACATTCGTAAAAAAATGTATAAAAAGAGAAAAAAGGGGGAAATCCCTGAGAGAGAGAGAGAGAGAGAGAGAGAGAGAGAGAGAGAGAGAGAGAGGGAGAGACAACAAAATAGTGATTTATATATTAACTGACCAATCAGATAATATGAATTTCTTTTTTTTTGTTTTCTATCAATTTAAAAAAAAAAATGGTATTGGCAAATGGCGAAGAGAAGACGGCGAAGAGAGAGAGAGAGAGAGAGAGAGAGAGAGAGAGAGAGAGAAAGAGAGAGAGAAAAAATTAAAAAAAAAAAAAAAGGAAAAGAAAAAAAATAATAAACGCAATAGACGTTCGATCCCATCGCTGACGGTGAACAGCGAACTCACAATCCAAGGCCGTCCGCTCACGCACGCGCGAGTAGAGTCGGAGCTGTACCGTGTACACATACATATACATGCATATATGCATACATACATAGATAGATACATAGATACATATATACATTTACATATACATCATACATACATACATAGGTACATATATATATATATATATGTACGTATGTATATATATATATATATGTACGTATGTATATATATATATATATATATATATATGTACGTATGTACGTATGTACGCGCGTTAACGCCGGCTGCATCTGACGCGCCATTACGCGATAACCTCGAAGCGTCTGTCCGTGAAAAAGAAGTCGAGTTAGCTAGCCGAGAAGAGCGGCGGTCTCTAGCTTTCATCGCACGAGCCAAGCAAAATTCTTCTACGGTTCCTCCATTTTTATCGTCCAAATCCAAAAGAAATAAAGAAAGAGAATGAGAGAAAGCGGAATTGTGACGCCATATTTGTTTTCTCATTCGTTTGATTTTTATGCAGAAGAATTAATGATAAAAACTTCGACGTTGTTCCATTTTATATTATTTATATTTACTTATTTATTTACTTATTTATATTACTTTATTTTATTTTTATTTCATTTTATTTCAAATTTATTTTCTTTCAAGACGTATGTCTTAATTTTTATGTATGAGATGTTACGTTTCTTAATTTTTTCTTTTTATCATCTAATTTTTCTTTTAATCTCTCTGCATCGAAATAAAAATGACGATATTACTTTGTTTTATTTAAAATCAGATATTCATTGTAATCCAATATAAGAAAATAAGTTCTACACATATATTACTTGCTGTTTGAGTTATCTCTCCGCAAATATAAATATGATACATTTGTTTTATTTTCTTACACACAGGCCCACACACACACACTTTCATTTTCTTTTTTTCAATTTTATTTTAATTTTCAAAATTTATTTCACTATAAAATATAAAAATTTGTTGTTTTATTTATATTGGTTGCCTCTTTCTCTATTAAAATAAAAACGGCACCGTTACTCTCTCTCTCTCTCTCTCTCTCTCTCTCTCTCTCTCTCTCTCTCTCTCTCTCTCTCTCGCGCTTGTTCATACTCTTTCATTTCTCATAAATTTATTATTACAACTAAAGATAATAAAATAATATTTATTCCTTCTCGTGGGTATTATTCAACTTGTAAAAAGAAAAAAACAAAAAAAAAAAAAACCAAGAAATAAAAAATAAAAAAAAAAAAAATAAAAATAAAAGAAAGTAACTTCGAAAATTATTTATTTCTTTTATTTAATCGTTTTTTTTTTTCTTGCAGCGCGAAAAAAAGGATAGCACGACAAAGAAAAAAAAGGGAAGTAGAGAAAAAATGAAAGAAAAAGAAAGAAAGAAAAAAAGAAAGAAAGAAATAAAAGAGAAAGATAAACGATTGGAAGAATTCAAGGCGCGAAAGCACTCTGCTACGAATCACTTTTTCTGGTCTCTCTTCTTATCGATTCTCCATTCCTCTCTTTCTCTCTCTCTCTCTCTCTCTCTTTCTCTCTTTCTTCCTATCTCACTTGTCGTTTTGCCGTGCAACAGATTAATCCGTCGAGCTTTTTTCCCATGCCCGATCCCTTTTTCTCGATCAACTTGAATTCTATGGATCGATCGATCAAAGTATCTTTTCATATACGATCACTATTAAAATCAATGCATGTGTGTGGGTAAAATTTTTTTATTTGCACTTTTTTTGTCATTCGTACAATGATAACACAGGATTCGAAAGGGCAAAAGTTCTTAGGTGTGATCGAAAAAATTTCTAGGTATATCAAAAAGAGTCTTTAAATTTGAAAAATCAATTATTCTTATTTTTCTTTCGATAGAAAAAGGGAGAAAGGGGGGTGGATAGAGGGAGAGAGAAAGAGAAAGATTAAATTTTAAACCTTGGTTGCAATTTATATGCTCGTAATGTTACAATTGGAATAATGTAAAATTGGGATTAAAATTAGTTTTACAAAAAAAAAAAAAAAAAAAAAAAAAAAAAGAAAAAAAAAAGTAGATAATTGACTTTTTAAAATCACTTCAAAAACTTTTTTCCGCCTCCAAACGAATTTTCAGTCGCAGCCAATAATTAATGAATAAATTAATTAAGTAATTAATTATTGAATTAATTAATCAAATAAAAGATATTTTTTTTTACAAATTCTACAATACTGCAAAATATAATTTTGCATGGGCAAATTTTTTATGATATAGGGAGGAAATAAAAACTATTCGATAACGCTCGAATAACATTTTTATCGTACATAACGAGTCATGAGAAAGAAGAAAAATAAAAATTAAAGGAAAAATAAAAAGAGAGAGAGAACATTTTTGATGAAAATGTCTGAAGTATTACTCGTCGCACAATTAATTAAGTACGCCGTAACACAAGCAATTGATTACTGCAAAAATTGACTACATACATATATACATACATACATAAATAACATTGGTCAGAAAAACGTTTCGAATAATATTAATCTTTCGAACAGAATAAAATAAATTTTATTCTCTAAATAAATAGAAAAGATCGCTTGTTTGCTTGCAACAACAAGGGTTTGTTAAGGAGCAAAAAAGTTCTTAGGTGAGCCCTTAAAAAAAAAAAAAAAAAAAAAAAAAAAGAAAGAAAGAAAGAAAAAACCTAATTTTAAATATCAAAATTTACTCTTTTTTTCCAAATTAATTTTTAAGCTAATTTTGTTCTTTGTACTTTTTTATTTTTCTTTACATTCGCAAAATTACATGCTTAAAAATGAATTTCTTTCTCTTTCTTTCTCTCTTTCGCGGAAAGAAAAAGAAATAAATAAAACTGATTCTTAAATGTCACCAAGGAACATTTGTCGGTAATACACCTTGTAAATAATATAGTCCAGATTTTCGAAGGGTTACAATTTATTCATAGGTTATGCCATTTTATCAGCAAAATTTCTATATCACCATAGAGAGTTCTCTCATTCCGCACTCTTATTCCTCAATACCCCATCCTCTTCTTGCCACCCCTCCTCGTCACTTTACTTCCCCTATTATTCATTATTTCGTCCATCACATTGTACGCAGGTGAAACAATTCACAAGCGTCTATTCACGCATGTATTCCCACATGTATTCACACATGTATACATGCTCACATACTCTCTCACACACACACACACACGCGCGCGCGCGCGCACGCACTTATACATTATAGAGAAAATTCGTGTCTGTCGGTAAACCGTTGGAAAACGGGGAATATAAATATTTTATTGAATAATTAAAAGTGGCTTTAATTATCCACAACGTTATGGGCTGGCTATCCGTATAGAGAGAACGACGGTAGCCAGTTTGATTCCGGGGGCTTCGAAAGGCCGCTATACTGCTACCCCTCTACCTCTACCTCTGCCTCTACCTTTACCTCTACCTCGCCGCCGCCGCTACCGCCACCGCCGACGCCGCCGCCGCCATACCAAAATGCAATTAAAGTTGAATGTAAACCGATAGGGCGCTGTTACATGAAACTCAAAGGGGTAATGATTACGCGAGCCGTTGTAATTTATTGCACCGCATACTCGTTACTCTCCTATTGTGTAATTTGGTGATACCGGCCATAATTGCGGCGCTAATGAAGCAATGCTTCCAGTTCGCGACTTCCTTTTTTTCCTTCTTCTTTTTTTTCTCTTTTTTTGCGTTTTCTTTCTTTTTTTCCATATTTTTTTATTTATATATTATTATTGTTATAATAATAATAATTATTATTATTATTATCATTATTATAATTATTATTATTATTATTGAACTCATCTTTCCAAATTAATGAACAAGAGAGAGAGAGAGAGAGAGAGAGAGAGAGAGAGAGAGAGAGAAAGAGAGAGAGAGATAAAAAGTTGGGTGAGTTGTTGGGTAAAGAAATTTAATATTAATGAAATACTATAGAAATATATGTAGAAATTTATCTTTTTTTTCATTTGGTTTATATTTTTATATTCGCCATATTTAATTGAACTTTAAAAGTATGGCTTTGTTTGTTTTCATTTTGAAGATCCGATAATTGGAATATAATATTTAAAAAGAAAAAAAAAAAAAAAGAAAAAGAAAAAAAAAAGAAAAAAAAAAGAAAACCAAAAAAGAAAGATGCAGCTGTGAATTGTCTCATTCACATTTGTCATATTTGATTTCTTTTATTATTCCTATTAAATATTCAATAATTCTAAGGTAACGTTTAAAAAATTAAGCGATAAGTTTGATCAACACAGTTTATAATGCTCACTGGTATTCACATTAATAAAATCCTATAATTGCAGTATAATATTAAAAAAAAGGAAAGAGAAGAAAGAAAAGAAAAAAAAGATAACTTTATAAATCGTTTCATTCATGGTCGCCATATTCAATTTTTTTACAAAAATTATGTCTTCTTTATATTCATTTTAGCTATTCAATAATTGTAAGATAATGGTAAAAAAAAAAAAAAAAAAAAAAAAAGAGAGAAAAAGATATATATAAAAAAAGAAAAATAAAAACATATAAAAAGTGAACGATACGTCATTGGGATTGATAGCCGACATTTTTCATTCATCTAACCTCGATCTACGTCATCTCTTTTTCTCTCTCTCTTCTCTCACACTCTTTCTCTCTTTTATCTCTCTTTCCAGAAGCATTTCCTAGATAGGAGAAACGACGTGCATGTATCGCGCGATTCGAATGGTCGCATAGAGGGTAAGTGGGCAGAATCCGTGAACCCCATTCCATTGGCGTGATTGAAACTAAGTTGCGCTCAACGGCGCAACTGGTGGGAGATTCTCTCTCTCTCTCTCTCTCTCTCTTTCTCTCCCTCTCTCTTTCTCCTTCACACATTAATGTAACAGTTACAGCCAAAAAAGAACGTTCATTGCGCCGTAATAAATATGATGAAATAAGGCACACGGTTTAAAGACCACGAAAGAAAGAAAGAAAGAAAGGAAAAAGAAAAGTAATAATAATAATAATAATAATAATAATAATAATAATAATAATAATAATAATAATAATAATAATAATAATAATAATAATAATAATAATAATAATAATAAAGTAATGATGATAATAATAATAAAACAGATTGAAATTTTATTCTGCATGATTTTATCAAGATGAAGACACAACTTTGTTTACGTTATTTTCACGTGTTTACGTTATTTATTTAAGAATGTTTTAAACAAATATTTGTTTTGTCACGATTAAATAATAATAATAATAATAGTAGTAGTAGTAATAATAATAATAATAATAATAATAATAATAATAATAATAATAATAATAATAATAATAATAATAATAATAATAATAATAATAATAATAAAAGTAAATCACAGGTTGATTTCAACAAAAATGTCGCTGGGTTATTTTCAAAATCAATAGTAATTCATTTTCGAGATAAATTTTTACGCTCTTTCTCTCATTTCTTTTTCTTTTTTTCTTCTTTTTTTTTTTTACTTTTCATTATCTCGAATCGTGAAAGTATAAAAATCTAACTATAAAATTTAAAAAAAAAAAAATAGTAATTTTTATAATTATTTACAATTAGATTGTAAAAAAAAAAAAAAAAAAAAAGAAAGTGAAAGAAAAATAAGAAGAAAAAGAGTCAAGAATAGAAGTATAGGTATATAAAAATTGTGTTTTTAGTAGGCGAATTTTTTACCATCCTGTAACTGGGGAGAGGCGTATATATTTATGCGTATATACATGCATATATATATATATATACACATATATATACACACATACACACACATGCGCACATATATATTATATATATACCGTATTGCTGCATGTTAAAATGGCGCTTGAAGGAACACACGTCGAGAATATTTTTCGTTTCGTAGACGGAAAGAGAGAGAAAGATATATATATATATATATATATATATATATATATATATATATATATATATATATATAGAGAGAGAGAGAGAGAGAGAGAGAGAGAGAGAGACAGGCAGAGAGAAAGAGAGAGAGAGAGAGAGAGAGAGAGAGAGAGAGAGAGAGATTGCACACGTAGCGTGTGCTCGCGCGCTAGCTGTCCGTCGTCTGCCTGGACGAAAAGGTCGAAAGAGCGAAAACCATCGGCGAAACTGACCGAAAGAAACCGAATGCGCACGAAACGTGCTCGTGCATGCATGCTTGCATGCACGAAGCCTACTCATACCAATCTATCTATGTGTACATATATATATATACCTATCTATGTATATAGATGTATATATATATATATACTTACGTATGAGATACGTGCACGTATGTACGCACACGTGTATGCATGTAAAAATCGTTCAATTTTCTCGGGATTTTAGATATTTGTGTCGCATTTTTAAATTAGTTCTTATCGTACCAATTTCAATCTCGAAAAGTTATAAAATATAGAGACAATAGTAGAGTTTCTTCTTGATATATATATATATATATATATATATATATATATATATATATATATATTATATATATATATATAAACACACACACAGATACATTTTTTTATCCATCGAGTTCTCAAGTAGATTTCTTTTTTCCTTCATGACTCACCACATATATATATATATAAGTAAGTACATACTTACATACATAAGTATACAGGATGGATCATAAGTTCCTAGATAGGCCAAAAAATTTGTGAACGATTATAAAAATTACTTCCGAATTATTTCCTTTCGCGATCAATAATAATGTTCGTAGCCTTTAACTTTAGCGTTAACGCTCGTAGTTTTACAATTTTAAAGGAATAAGAAAAAGAAATAACCAAACACAGAAGAAAGAAACAAAAACAGAGAAAAAAGAAAAAACACGGGAAAAATATAAAAAGAAAAAGGTAAAGAAAACAAAAAAAAAAAAAAAAGAAAGAAAGAAAAGAAAAAAAGCGAAACAAAAAACAGAAATAAAAAAGACGAAAATCAGTTTAAAAATTTTGTCAAGGATATATAACTTGTTTTAAAGATCAACTAAGAACTTTTTCCCCGTTTAAGAACTTTTTCGTTCGCCGTGTACATGCGTACGTAAATACATATATATATATATATATATATATATATATATATCAATCGCAACAAAAGGAATTAAAATTATTCGCATAAATTTTTATACTTTTTCATTGGTAACACAATTAGGTAGTACAACATTTGCCATAACCGATTCCGAAGTCTAACGGCTAAAAGAGTCGGCCGTGTTGAATTGTGTAATGAAAGAAGCGGGATCCTACGTCTTAAGCAATCAGGAAAGTGGAAACCCGTTTCGTTCGTACGATCTTCTATCCCCTCCGCCACCCCACCCCTCCACCACCCCCATCATCCTCCTCCCCACCCACCCTTCTCGCTGGACGGTTAACCGGTTATTACTTTATTTGTATACTCTCGTTCATTCCTTCCTTCCTTCTTGTTTTTCTTTCTTTCTTTCGTTCTTTTTTATTTTTTCTTTTCTTTTTGCCTTTCTGTTTCCCTTTTTTTTTTTACCTTTTATGTCTCTTTTCTTTCTTTCTTTCTTTCTTTTTTTTTCTTTCGTTTCGTTTCGTTCCGTTTCTTTTTTTCTCTTTTATTTTATTTTTATTTACTTTTCATTCGGGCACACGCCACGGATTCTGGCCCACTCGCACAAACATACGATACATAAGCAAAATAATAGCGCAACAACAACAACAATGACAACACAACAATAACAACGTATTTATTCTATTAACCAACTATTTCGTGTATGATAGTTAAGTTCGAGAGCGCACATGAGCACGTAGAGAAAGAGAGAGACTATTTTTATTACCCTCCAAAGTAGCCGAAGGTCTTTGAATGTAATCCGAAACGTTGAGAAATTTTTCACGTTGCCGAGTCTCGTATGGTTATTGCGTGTTGATTGGGTGGGTGGGGGGTGGAGGGGGGGCTAAGGCTGTGGCTGGGGAAGGAAAGAGAAGAAAATGGCGGCTGAAAACGCAAGAAAATGGTGGATTTAAAAAAGAAAAGAAAATGGTGGATCAGAAACAGAAGAAAATGGCGGAGCAAAAAAAAAGAAGCGCGAGAAGATAGCGGACGAAAATATCAGCGAACGTCTATTTGAATGTGGATACGAAATTGCAAAAAATCAAATAAGAAGGAAAATAAATAAATAAATAAGTAAATAAATGAAAGCAACGAAATAGAAAGTAGATACACGGCACGATCATTACGAAGGAGGAGGAGAAGGAAGAAGAAGAGGAAGAAGAAGAAGAAGAGGAAGAAGAAGAAGAAGACACGGTTGCCAGATTTCCCATGATTTTCCGAAAGAATATTCTTATCTCGCAAAGAGACGAACGAGTTCCGGCTGAAGAAGCAAGCAAGCATGGCTGGCTTGCGTTGTTACGACTTTGCACGAAGCTCTCTCTCTCACTCGCTCACTTACTCTCCCTCTCTCTCTCTCTCTCTCTCTCTCTCTTGTGCGCGCTCACTCACTCGCTCTCTGTATATGTATATATTTCTCTTCCTCTCACGAATATTCGGCTACGCGAAACTTCGATGACCTTGAGAATCACCAACCTCGCGAACTTCGCTCGGTTGCCATACCATTTCGCATTTCGTATTACGCTTATATTTTCATTTTTTTTCTCTCTCTTTCCTTTTTCTTCATTTTGGTTAATACATATACTAATTTTATATACCGCTCAACTCCTCGTAATATTAACGATCGAACCGTAAATCATATTTTATTTATTTAATGACTTTGAGAATATTTCTTTCTTTTTTTTTTCTCTCTCTTTTTCCCTTTATTGTTATATCTTCAAAGTTAAAATAATAAAAACAATTATTATTATTATTATTTTATTTTTCTTTCTAACTAATTATCCTTTCATACAGGTACGCGTGCATATATACATATGTTATCTTCGAACTATAAATTATTCCGTTATAATATATTAACGCAATTATGGAAATATTTATTGCTGTTTTTATCTCATTTTCTTTCTCCTTCAGTTAAGCGAGGATAACCATGATTTCATTGTATAATAATTTTCTCTCTTTTTTTAAGTGATTACGTTCATATTATTAAATATAAAAAAACAAAAAACACAGAGAAAGAGTGAGTGAATGAGTGAGAGAGAAAGAGAGAGAAAGAAAGAGAGAGAGAGAGAGAGAAAGAAGAGCAATGATCTAATTTCTGGAACACGTAGTCTATTTATAATCTTCCGATCCTAACCTATTACCATCAGCTGTTCGTCTCTCGGCCCGTGTCACGTGACCGTGAAGCAGCGGCACCACCACCACCACCACCACCACCACCACCACCACCACCACCACACCACCACCACACCACCACCATCACCATCATCATCACCACCACACCACCACTACCACCATCACCATCGCCACTACCCGTAAGAAATATCACACGGCGATAAATCTTCTGGTCCGATGTTACGAACATATACGAAAACGATCGAATCTTACCGAAGAAGTTTACGATACTTTTGCGTACAGTGCTAAAATAAGAATATAACGTAAGTTAATCGCTAAATATGGTGAATCTTTTTTTAATAAAGAACATACGAAAAGATCAATTTCAAAATTTTTCTATTATATATATATATATATATGTATTATCTAACCTATACTATTATTTTGTATGTATGTGCGTGTTTATATATAGAAAGAAAGAAAGAGAGAGAGAGAGAGAGAGAGAGAGAGAGAGAGATCATATAATATATACATATATAATATAATGTTTTTATACTATACGTCTAATACTGTATAGTATTCTATATAATATAAATATTATTACAAGATATAAAATTATATATAGAATTATAATTTATCTATATAATTATAGATAAGCTATTGTATATCTATATAGTATTACAAGATATATTATTACATATACATACTTTATATCTATACATACATACATATGTGTGTGTGTGTGTTTGAGCGTATGTTATACGTATATAATTGCAAGTTTTCTATTATTTATATACATACATATATATAATATATAATATATAATATTGTGTGTGTGTATATTTATACATACATATCTATATACATACATACACATACATATATATATATATATACACACACATACATACATGCATATATGCATGTATATATACATACACGTATATTTGATAAAAGTTATCAAGAGTAGAGAGAACGATTAGGTTTCGAGAGGAAGAAATATGAAGGAGAAAAAGTTAGTAGTCCGGCAACGCTGGGCTTCCGAGCGAAGAGAGAACAGGCAGGCAGGCAGGCAGGCAGGCAGGCGGCCGACGGTACAGGCCGATAAAAATAAATTTGCGCCCGGAATAATCGCAGAGCTCTCTCTCTCTCTCTCTCTCTCTCTCTCTCTCTCTCTCTCTCTCTCTCTCTTTTCCCCTAGCAATTCGTACGAAACGTTGGCTACTCTCTAGGTGATGGCTGCTGAGTTAGGTATCTTTGGTGTTGGTGTGTGTATGTATGTATAAATATATATATATATATATATATATATATATATATATATATATTGCTGGATGTTATTGCTGATGCTGATGTTGATATTACCGGCAGCTCATGTCTTGCTTGCCTGTTACTTAAGTAATATTTGAGAAGAATCGTTCAACGTTACAATTATTATTCAATCTGATCGCGTTTAAAGCGCTTGGATAAGAAAGTATTTAAAAAAGAAAAAAAAAAAAAAAAAGAAAAAAGAAAAGAAAAGAAAAAGAAAAAGAAAAAAGAAAGAAAGAATAAATAAAAAAAAAAAAAATCCCCAAGAAAAAAAAAAGTAATTCTAAGGATAGGACCTATATACAATAAATAACATTAATCTACTGACTAGGTCCGTCACTTTTGAAACGTAACGTATAACGAGAAAGAAGCCATTGGTATATACCAACACTGTGAGCGTAACAGAGAAAGAAAGATAGATAGATAGGTAGGTAGGTAGAGAGAGAGAGAGAGAGAGAGAGAGAGAAAGAGAGAGAGAGAAAGAGAGAGAGAAAGAGAAAAAGAGTGGGGCGAAAGAGAAGGTTGTATTTCGAAATCGCGATACCAAAGTACCAAAGAAGAGAGGTATTCCTTTTACATTTTTACAGACACGAGAGAGAGAGAGAGAGAGAGAGAGAGACCAGAGACAACTCTGAAATTCAAAACTCGTAAGAACTCTCGAAATACTCTCTCGTCATCGTCGCTTTTCTCGAATCTTTAAGACTCATAATAACGATGATAACGATAACGATAACGACATTAATGGACGAGAAACTTGTTTTTCTTTATCACTTATAACACAAGTTTATCGAAAACCTCCGATATATACTTATATGCGACTTAACCTTCTCTTTCGAGAAAACCCCTTCCCCCCTTAAGCTTTTTTTCCTACCTTTGCTTTGTCGGTGAAAGAAGAAGAGATAAGAGAAAGACACGAAAGGAAAAAAAAAAAATCCCTAGGACAGTTCCAATATTCTTTTTTTTTGGTTTTTCGAGAGATGAGGAGAAGGAGGGACATTTTTGTTTTGTGTGTTTCTCTTCTTTCGTTGTTGTTTCTTATCACAATGATCATTTTCGATGATCGATTTGGCAATTATGTGATTATTGTTCGATCATTCGACGATATTGCAGACGACGAAGGATATTTTCTTTTCGCATCTCTTTCTATCTATTTATTTGTCTATCTGTCTTGTCTATCTGTTAAACTCTCCCACGAGTTGAGGAACATTATACACGTTTAAACGTCAAACAATAACAAGATCGTAAATGTTCAAATCGTTTTACAATCTAGTTATATAGGACATGACCATGAAATTACTATTACTATCAAAACTGGAATTATTATTCATTTGTCAAATAGCAATTCTATCAACGTTACTTCGATCTTTTCGATTAAATCTTTCACAAAAAAAAAAAAAAAAGAAAAAGGAAAGAGAAAAAACAGAAAAAAAAATCAAGAAAAAAAACAAAAAAAAAAAAAAAGAAAAGAAAAAATATCTTCGACAATAGCTTCTATCTTTGAATGTTTGCAAACGCAAATAGACTTAAAAAAATTTGTCGATTAGATAAGAAATCTCTAATGATTCTATTACGCGTTGTTGTGTGATGATTACATATTTTTCTTACATACATAAAAAAAAGAAATGGAAAAGGATGAAATAAAGAATGAAGAAAGAGAGAAAGAGAAAGAGAGAGAGAGAAAAAAAGAAGAAAGAACAATTAAAAGAGAACTACAAACTTCGTCGTCGGGCTTCTGTCTTAATTTTTACGAGCGTAAAGAAAAAAAAAAAAAAACAAAAACAAAAACAACAGAACAGAACAGAAGGAAACAAAAGAAGTAGTCAATTAGATAAGAAATCGTCATTAAGTGAAGTAATCTCTAAGAATAACATAACACAATATAACATAACATAACATAACATAACATAACATAACATAACAGTGAATTGTGGATTTACATCGCAAGTAATTACTTAATGTAATAATAACATTGCTAATAAAATAAAGAGTAATGAGAACGAGTAATAATTTTTTCTTCTGTTTTTCTTCTTCTTTGTTTTCACTAATGAAGTAATGAAAGGAAGAGTAGTAAAGTCGAAGTAGGGGAACGCAAGAGACGTAAAAAAAAAAAAAAAAAACAAAAACAAAAAAAAAGAGAAAAATAAAAAAGAAAACAAACAAATGAACACCGGACGTTTTACTTATTAATAAAATTAATTTCATATTAATAAAATACCTAATGAAATGAAGAGTAATGAGAAATAGTAAACGTCTTGTTTCTTTCTTTCTTTCTTCCTTTCTCTCTCTCTCTTTTTTTTTTTTCGCTAATGAAAGATTCGACGAGGGGACGGAGGGAAAGTAATAGTTAGCGAAACGTAAGATAGAAAAAAAGAAAGAAAAGAAAAAAAAAAAAAACAGCGAACGATACGCTCGTAATTTCTTACCATTTACCTAACGAAAAAGTAGATATCTCGTCGGTTTTTATTTTACCTTTATTTCTTCCTCTCGCTCTTATTCTTTTCGCTAATGAAATAATAAGGCCAAAAGGAGTAGTACAACTAGTAATAATAGTAATAGTAATATTGGTATTACTGTTGGAGTCAAAACATAACCTAACACCGTACGATTTATTCCCAAAGTAGTTAATATTTGAAACTTTGCCGATGTAATAATGAGTAATCAAAAAAAGTAGATGCTCTTAATTTACATTCTCTTTCCTTTTCTTTTTTTCTTCTATCGTTCCTCCTTTTCTTCTTATTTTTTTATTTTTTACCGATGAGAAACGATCAAAGGAGAAGAAAAAGAAGAAGAAGAAGAAGAAGAAGAAGAAGAAGAAGAAGACGAAGAAGAAGAAGAAGAAGTAGTAGTAGGTTGTACGATAGAGTTGGGAGTCGGTCGAGCAGACTTTTGAAACGACCTGCAGTCTGTGTGCTGTATAGGTTATGTTGAATAGAGTGAGCGAGCAAGTAAGCAAGTAGCGAGGGAGCGAGCGAGTGAGAGATTGAGCGAGTAAAGGGGTGAGGGGGAGGAGCGACAAGAGAGCGAGAGAGAGCGAGAGAGAGCAAAAGAGAAAGAGAGAGAGAGAGAAAGAGGGAGGACTAGAAAGATAGAAAGAGAAGGAAGAAAAGGTGAGGAGAAGGACGAGGAGGAGGAGGAGGTAAAGGAGGTGGGAAGAGCAAGAGGAGGATGGTTCCAGAGGTACGGTGGTGAGAGGTGCAGAGGAGGAATGTATTCGAGAAAAGGAAGGAGACGCGTGTTACGAAACCGTGGTACGCGTGAGCACTATGAACGAGAGGAAAAGAGACAAGAAGAGAAGAGAAGAGAGTATAGGGAGAGGGAGAGAGAGAGAGAGAGAGAAAGAGAAAGAGAGAGAGAGAAGAGAGCTCGTTGGATGAGCGGCTCTCTTCGGCTGGCCGTTCGCTTCGTCGTTCTCTGCCTTTTTTCATCCACCTCCGCCTCTTCCACCTCTCTCTCTCTCTCTCTCACTCACTCTCTCTCTTTCTCTCTCTCTCTCTTTGTCTTTCTATCTCACTCTTTCCTCTTCTCCAACTATCAGTCTGTTTCACTCGCTCTTACGTACACGCTCACGCACCAGCGAACAGTTTCTGTTTCCTCCTCCTCCTCCTCCTCCTCCTCTACTTCCTCCTTTTACTCCTCCTCATCGTGCACCTCCTTCTTCTCTTCACTTCACTCCTTTCTCTTCCTCTCCCCCCGCCCCCGCCACCTCCCCTTGCCACCGCCTTCGCCCCTCCTTCCCCCTTCCCCTTGTCTCGGTATTTGCTTCGAGCTAAAATAAAAATAAGAGAAGGCTTACGAGAGAAAGAGAGAAAGAGAGTGAGAGAGAGAGAGAGAGAGAAAGGGAGAAAGAGAGAGAAAGAGAGAAAAAGAGAGAAAGACTTCTCGCCCGCGCTGAAACGCGTCTTCTCGCGATTTACGCACGTCCGAGGAGCTGACTTTTAAAAACTCTTTCCTTCCGTACCACCTATCGACTATTTTCTTCTTTTTACATCTCGTTTATATATATATATATATACGTATATGAACGAGAAAAGAAAGGCGAATATATATATATATATATATATATGTATGTATGTATATATGTATGTATGGATATATGTATGTATGGATATATGTATGTATGTATATATTTATTTATTTATTTATTTATTTATTTATTTATTTATATCGAGCGTCGTGGGAGTACAGGAAACTCCGATAATCGGGACCGAATAACCGAATTTTAAATTTTCGCGCCAATTTCATACATTGCAGGTACATATACGTGTGTGTGTGTGTCCAGCAAGGACGTATATTCCCTTCTCAATATAACCTAACTTTTTTTTTCTTCCGTATTTATTACAACTTCTCTCTTTTTCCCTTTCGAATATAATTCCTGAAAGAATTCGTCGTTTTTGTAAAAAAATAAAGAGTGGGGGAGAGAGAGAGAGAGAGACAGAGAGAGAGACAAATAGGCACATAGTATATTTCTATTACAAACTCTTTTTTTTTTCTTTTTTCTTTTTAATTACTTCATCGGACCTTTTTGATTTATTTTTAATTATTATATATTTCAATATAATTCATATTGTCCAAGAAAATGGAAATGAGGAATAAATAAATAAATAAATAAACAAAGATACAAGTAATTGAATATACATACGCGCAAATATATATTTCTATTATAACCTCACTTTTTGTTGGTTAATCTATTAAAACATTTTTTCTTTTCCGTTCCCGAATATTTATCATTTTTCTATGGTACATATAAAATTCATCATCCAAGAAAATAGAAGCAAAAGAAAAAAGGAATAAACAAATTAATTAATTAATTAATTAATTAATTAATTAATAATAATAATAATAATAAAAAAGATAAAGAAAAGAAAAAAAACCTATAAAATATACAAAGATGGAACATAGAAAGACTTTGAGAACAAACTCACGACTTGTTTTACTCGACGGATGCACCAAACGATAGGAAGGTCAGGGTCATGTTAAAACGATAATAATCAAATATACATTAGATACATATGTACATATATATATATATATATATATATATATATATATATATATATATTTTATATATATATATATATATATTATATATATATCGCATAGATAACGTGCTCCTTGCATTTTGAAATAGCGATTGATATTCGAAAGCGTGCTTAGAAATGATGATCGATTTGAATGGTGATCCAGAAAAGTGTGAATCCTTAGACCCTAATGGAGACTCAGGTCACCAGAACTTTTTTCCAAGGAGTTTCATCGAACGAACGACGGAAGAATTTCTTTCGTCCGTTAAGATTGAGGAAGGTCGTGGAATTCCAAAGGATATCATCCCGATTCTAACGCCACCCGTGTTTGATTCAATCGACTTACTTTCCCTCTCTTCAGAAAGAAATAGAAAGAAAAAGAAGGAGAGAAAAGGAAAGAATTTTACTTGGAATTGGAACTAGACGCCATTAGGTCGTCATGTTTTTTTTTTTTCTTTTTTCGTTTTCCTTTTTTCTATTCTCGCTTCGCGATTTAATATTTTAAATTCATGAAGTAGAATAAAAAATTAAAAAATGATGATGGAGTAATAATACAGCATAATTTTGATTGTTATCTCGAAATTTTTATATTTATCTTGAATTTTATTTGAAATTGAAATTAGGCGTCATTAAGACGTCATATTTCTTTAATATCTTCTTTTTCTTCGGACTCCATCATTAATATATCAAATTTATTGAGAATAAAAAATTTAATCGAAATAATCGAATATAATAGAACAATCTTGATACTGCGTTTTTGTTTTTTTGCGTTTTTTTTTTTTTTTTATCGTACGAGTAATTACCTTCAAATATTACAATCGAATTACATGAAAATAATTGTTTTCTTCTTTTCTACGTCAAATTTTATTTGTCAATTAAAACATGGTGTTGTTCAGTTCCCCCGCACCCTTTCTGCCCTCAAAATTTTTGAGCTTCAAGATGTAACTAAATTCGATGATAATACGAAATTAAGATATTATATAATAGAGTATGTATGGCCGCTTTCACCAATTTTTTTTTTTTTTTTTTTTTACGACTGGTGAAAACGATCAACGCACTCACAAAAAAAAGAGAGAGAGAGAGAGAGATCTCTTTTGAATGTCTTCTATAAGCTAAACGATACATCGAGACTCATTCGTCTCTTCGCTCTCTATTTCTTTTGCTTTCATATAACCCTAAACGTTCTCGAATCGGTTGTATCGAAAAATACAGGTTCATCGGTTACGACTATAACTATGACTACGACTACGACGAATGTGAGTTAGTTTATTCATGTATTCCAAAGTTATGGAATACATGAATAACTTGTTGGTCGGCACTGTGCCTGAATATGGTAGAGTAGAAGAAAAAGGAAAAAATTAAAAAAAATAAATAAATAAATAAAAAAAAAAAAAAGAAAAGAGAAGAAGGAGCAAAAAAAAAAGTAAAGAAAAAGGTGAGAAGGATTCAGCAAAACCAAAAAGATATAAGAAAGAAATGCGCGAGGTAAGATGAAAAAGAGAGATAGAGAGATACAGACAGATAGAGATAGAGATAGATAGATAGATGGATGGATAGATAGATAGATAAAAAGAGAGAACTAGAGAACAAAAAAAAGAGAGAGAGAGAGAGAGAGAGAGAGAGAGAAAGGAAACGATCGTAG
Organism: Vespa crabro; assembly: GCF_910589235.1. NCBI lineage: Eukaryota > Metazoa > Arthropoda > Insecta > Hymenoptera > Vespidae > Vespa > Vespa crabro. The sequence goes on from NC_060965.1 coordinate 2,042,573, forward strand.
ACTCCTAAAGCGATCTTATTGATAAGCTCGATTTATCCTCCGAGGATTTATCTGCGACACGTGGCTCGCGCGTGTATTCGCCATCCTTTTCTTTTCTTTTATTATATTTTATAACTCTTTCTCTTTCCTTCTCTCTCTCTCTCTCTCTCTCTCTCTCTCTCTCTCTCTCTCTCTCTCTCTCCCACCCTCCCACCCACCCTCCCTCTCTCCTTGCCCATTTCTTCTTCTTCTTCTTCTTCTCTCCTTTTTTCTCTCTTTATATATCTATCCCCGTCTCGTTCTAACTCATCCTTTCCTTTATACCGCGCCAAAAGGCCTCCCGCGCCACGTGCTTTTCACGTTTACATTTTTTTTCCTACCCCTTCCTCCTCCACCCTTAGCTCACTCTTTCTTTCTCTCTCCCTCATCCCTCTTACCCTTCCACCTTCCTCCCTCTCTTTACCATCGGTTTTTTTTTCTTTCTTTTGTTCTATATCCACGTTCTTTTACACGTACCACCTCTGTCTGTGTGTATGTGTGTGTGTGTGTGTATATATATATATATATATATATATATATAGATAGATACATCTACACCCAACATTATTTCGTTGAAAACTTCGGAGAAACTTTTTCTTATGTTTTCTTTTCTTTTTTTTTTTTTGTTTTCTTTTTATTTCTTTCCTTTTTCTTTTTCTTGTTCTTTTTCATTTTCTCTTTCTTTCTTTCTTTTGACACTACTGTGTGTCACAGAACGAATAGAAAGAGAGAGAACGAGCATCGTGGAACATTTTTATCTCGACGCGATTTTCGACGACACCAACACCGTAATAACTTCATTTTCTTTTTCTTTTTTTTTTTCCTTTCGTCCAAAATTTTTTTCATACAGGACGGACAGTGTATGGACGAGGAGTCCGTGAAAAAAAATTTGCCAAATGATTTTGGACAAATCACAGTTTAGCGATTCTTCGAGAACAATTTTGATTTTTTTTTTTTTTATTTATTCCTAAAGTAGGCGGCATAGAGGTGGGTGTTACGGATGGTATTTTGAAATATTTTTACAAGTATTTTTAACAGATCTTGATAGGTAATTATTTACAATTAATAAAGTATTTAATATAAGCGAGTCAATAATCCTTACGTAATCCTGACATTTAATTATTTAATAACAATCGAAATATTCGTATAAGCTTTGTCGACCGTTCCTTTTGAGAAAATATTTATTATTAATTAATTAATCTTAAAATACTGATCGACGAAGTAAGAGATTGTGGTCGATTTTTTTTTCTTTTTTTTTTTTTTTCTTCTTCTTCGTCAGATTATAAGATTCTACGAGGAATAGTAGAAACTTTTGACTCATCCTATAATAAAATAAATCATCTTTTTTCTTTTCTCCTCTTCCCTTTATATTAAATTATCAATATATAAGAGGAAGTATTTTCTTTTTCTTTCTTTCTTCTCGAATATAGTACCTTCTTACGATATGTGTCATTTAACGTGAAAATGTAAAATGGCCGATATAGAATTCCGAGAAGCGTAAGCGCATAGCAAATATTATTTACCAACGTGTTAAACAAAAGGACGAATTAAAAAGATGTAAATATCATCTACGTGGATACATAGGATATATTACGTTTTGCAAATTCGTTTGCGCGCGATGACATAAACAAGAACGTGTCTCGGAAACAACGTGGATTGTGGTAAATTGATCGATACCACCACTGCACGTGTTTCTCTCTCTCTCTCTCTTACTCTCTCTTTATATATATATATATATATATATCATTTTCATTGTTATTTAGTAATGAAGTAATAATAAGGTATTTGTGCGAAACGATATATAATCGAGAGAAAGAGAGAGAGAGAGAGAGAGAGAGAGAGAGAGAGAAAAAGAGAAAGAGAGAGAGAGAGAGAGAAACATTTGTTCCCTTGGTTGTCAACGAGAACCATTCGTTTCTTTAAAAAATAGACGAACGGACGATCGTAGTCGGCGCCATGTTTCTTTCTTAAAAGTTCGATACCACGTGACCACTGCGTTATGCGTCACCTGACATCGCGAGAATTTTTAATAAGACGTGCTCGCATGCTTAACGAATCGCCGCGTCCCTCCGGAATAAGTAGAAAGTAAAAGTAGATAGATAAGATATGCGTGTATATATGTGTGCGTGAGTGTGTGTATGTATATTCATATAGATGACGTTTGATCCTCTTCGAGAAAATCATCGAAAGAATATAACGAGGTTTATAAGAACAACAGTTCTAGAAAATAAGTAAATACTATGGTATAGTAACAATAAGCTTTGTCCTTGGTTCTACTCTAGGGTGCAATAGCGTGGATCTAGATAAGAAAAAGGAATGGGTGGGTAGGGGGTGTAGGAGAGGGGACGGGCAGGCAGGCGGATGGGCGGCAGGAGGGAGAGAGAGAGAAAGAAAAAGAGAGTGAGAGATGGAGCGGAGAAAAAAGAGGGAGGAGGGTTGGTTGAGAAAGAAGAGAAAAGGTGGGGAAGATTGGTCGAAGGAGGGAGATAGTGAGATAGATAGATAGAGAGAAACTTACATCTTGTAGTGATGTTGCATGTGGTGACCGAGATGCAAGTCGGCGGCATGCTGTTGCTGGATCTGCTGTTGCTGATGCACGGACTGATGGTGGTGAGTCTGCGGGGGATCCAAGGTGGAGGCACCCAGCAGGGTGGCGCTCTCCCTGAACAGCGTTGCCACCTGCATACTCTCTGAAGAGATCTCTGACGCGGGGAAAACCGCGATGAGGATATTTCACCTCCTCCTCCTCCTCCTACCCCTTCACTATTACTACTCCACCTCCTCTTCCTTCCTTCCTTCCTTCCTTTTTCTTCTTCTTCTTCTTCCTCCTTCGGTTCTTCTACCTCCTTTTTATCTTCCTCGAGAACGGTCCTTTTTCTTCGTGAAGAACCTTCGTCGAGGTTAACTTCGATGACCACCGACCGACGGACCGGATCCGTGCAAAGCCCACCTCCACTTACTCTTCTTCTTCTCCTTCTTCCTCCTCCTCCTCCTCCTCCTCCTCCTCTTTTTCGTCTTTCTGTTTCTTCTTGACGAAATAATACTACCACACTATTCTTTCTCTTTTCCTCTATCTTTCTTTCTCTCTTAATATTTTTTCCTTTTCCTTCTTGATCACCACCTCCAATCTCACCTCTTTCTCCTCCCTCTTCTTCCTTCTCTTCTTCCTTTTTCTCCTTCTCCTCTTCTTCTATCTCTTCTTCTTCTTCTTCTTCTTCCTCTACTACTTCCACCACCACTATTGCCACCACCACCACCACCACAGCAGTTACTATTACTACAACTACTACAATTTCTCCTGGCGACGCTGCCACTGTCGCGCTACTCCACGAGACGACGACGATGCTCTTGGCGTTGCTCGGGCTAGTAACGATCGCTGCTTCACCACCGCAACTACTACTACTACTACTACTATTACTACTACTACTACTCCTCCTGCTGCTGTTGCTGCTGCTGTTACTAATACTAATACTACTACGACCACCACCACCACCACCACCACCACCACCACCACCACCACCACCACTACCAACACCAGCACTACCACGACGACCACGTCCACGTCCACCACCAGCAGTAGCAGTAGCACTATTGATACTACCACTAGTACTAGTACTAATACTAATACTCCTTTCTGCTAGTAGAGCACCAACTGACACTACTACCAGCAATCACACGGCCGTCGCAACGAGTACGTATACGTACGTAGGACAATGACGACGACACAGACGACACAGACGATAGATAATGTCCGTCTGTCTTTCTGTCTGTCTTTCTATCGGTGGCCCGTGTTCCGTGTGTTTCTGTGTGCGTCGTGAGACTCCTTCTTCCGTCGCGGCGACGGGACCGACGGTGTTGCGATCCGTTCGGTCGCCGTCGACTACGCGACGATCTTCTTCTCTTATTTCTTTTTTTTTTCTTTTTGTTCCCTTCTCTTTCTTTCTCTCTCCCTCTCCTTATCTTCTTTCAACTTCTTTCTTTTCAATTTCTCTTTCGTTCCTTCCTTTCTTCCTTTTTACTTTTTCCTCCCTCCTTTTTTTTTTATTTTTATTTTTTATTTTTTTTTTTACTATTATTATTACTACTAACGTTCAACCTATCTCGTTCTGTCTATATTTATATTATATATATATATATATATATATAATATATTATTATTATAATTATTATAAATCCTTCTATAGATCTTCTTCTATAGATCACACTCTTTTCCCTTCAATAGATCTCTTCTTTTTCCACTTGGTTTGTTATATTGAAGATTAATCCCCTCGGTACGTCCGAACCGGTGGGCCGGTTGACCAGTGGGCCGGTTGGCCGGTGGGCCGGGGGTGGTGTGGGGGTAGAAGAGCGCGCGCGTATGTGTGTGTGTGTTGTTCGTACAAACAGGGGGAGGGCGAGGAGGAGGAGGAGGAGGAGGAGGAGGAAGAGGAAAGGGGTGATGAGGATAGGGGGAGAAGATCCTTTCTTCTATATTCTCTCTCTCCTCCCCTTTGGTGGGAAAAAAAAAAAATATAATCCTCACGTAGGTCGTTGAAAGTTGTTTTTTTTTCTTCTCTTTCTCTCTCTCTCTCTCTCTCTCTCTCTCTTACTCTCTCTCTTCTTTCTTTTTTTATTTATTAATTTATTCTTTTCTTCGGGAGGTGGGAGAGGGTTGAGGAGGAGAGGGGGTACTTCAATCGAGACCCCTAGAGCTCGTCGATGTTTTCGATGATGTTTTCGTCCTCCTAGTAGTCGTCGTCCTCGACGTCGTCTTAGGATTCGTCCTTTCTCCTTTCATCGTCCTTTTTGTCGTCGTCATTATATACGCTTTTTTTTTTCTTTTTCCTTCTTGTTACAGCGACTATATACACGGGCGCGCGCGCATAAGCGCGCACGAACGCACACACACGAAACACTATTTTTATGAAAATTTTTAGGAAAAAATCGATCGGGTAGAATTTTTCGGGACACCCGATATATACACGATCTTTCCGTACTCTCTCTCTCTCTTTCTTTCTAGGTGTATATGTATATGTGTGCGTGTAGTTGACACTCCAAGTACACGTCCGACGGAGCAACGAACGAGATTGCCACTCCACTTCTCCGTTCTTGAATTCTCTTCTTCTTCTTCTTCTTCTTCTTCTTCTTCTCTTCTCTTCTCTTCACTTCTCTATTCTCTACTATTCGTTTCTTCTCTTCCGTTATTTATTATCTTCAAATATTATTACGTCTATCCGGCACGGGTAAGGTGATGGCGAAGGATTAAAGGGATGGTTTGGAAGAAGGGTGACAAAGAAGCATATATATATATATATACACGCATATACATATGTATATATGTTCGTATGGTATGTATATGTATGTGCATATATATATATATATATATTTAAATTTATACAATATATATATATAAATATATATATCAGGAAAAAAAGGAAAAAGAAAGGAAGAAAAAAAAAAGAAATTTGTTATCACCAATAAAATCAAGGATTATTGAGAAAGAACGAAGGGAATTAGAACGAATGAAAGACGTTGTTGTTATTGTTATTGTTTGTTGTTCTTCTATCCACTGTAACAACTTTTCTAATAAATTTTTCAATCTATCAGCCTATCACACAATCGCACAACGGTCACAGTAACAGTTCCTTCTTATTTTTGAGTTTCCTTTTCTTTTTCTTTCAAATTGTTCCTTCGATTGTTACTCTTGTTGTTGTTATTGTTGTTATGTTGTTCTTCTTCTTCTTCCTTATTTTTTTATAGCAATCGATGAACGACGATAAACGACGAATTGGACGGAGAAGCTCGAAGCGCCTTTCTTGATACAATAATAATAATAATAATATAATAATAATAATAACAATAATAATAATAATAATAATAATAATAATAATAATAATAATAATAATAATAAGAGAGGGATGCTCGTCGACTGGACGTCTTATGTCGGAATTACGATTTACTCGAATTACGATTAATTCTCAATTAGGATTGTACGATGTGAGAGAGAGAGGTTGACGATGATGACGACGATGACGATGATGACGATGACGAAGAGGACGACGAGGAGACAACGACGAACGATGATAAAGTTATTATTATATTATTATTATTATTATTATTAATTATAACACCGTAGAGAAAAGAATAGTCGTGTTTCGTAAAGATGACGATGACGACGAAGACAACGACGACGACGACGACGATGACGATGATGATGATGATGATAATAATAATAACAATAATAATAATAATAAGAAGAAGAAGTAGTAGTAGTAGTAGTAGTAGTAGTAGTAGTATAGTTAGTAAGTAATAGTAGAACCGAGAAGAGAGCAGGCGGCGACGGAGGAGGGGAGGGGTGGAGGGAAGGGGGCAGCTGCTTTTCTCTGCGGTTATATTATTATATGTCGATCTCGGTGATACATTCGCGTGTATGCTTGTGTGTGTGTGTGTGTGTATGTTTATGTGTATATTTGTTGTATGTTGTATTCCTGGGGCCCGTCGGTGGTCGTCGTCGGCCGTGTGACGTGAACCGGCGGCGCGATGATGCACCCACGCCCCGGACGGAGCAGCGCTTCGTCAACGGTGCGATATCTCTTCGCACTCGACGATCTCGTTCGTTTCTGCTATCACACTCCCTCTTTCTCTCTTCTTCTTCTCTCTCTTTCTCTCTCACTCTCTCTCTCTCTCTCTCTCTCTCTCTCTCTCTCTCTCTCTCTTTATATATATATATATATGTATGTATATGTATATATATGTGTGTCTCTTTGTGTGTGTGTATATATATATATATATCACACTATATTCCTCTATGGGTTCACGAGAGTTAAGTAGAGAAGAGAAATAATTCGAATATCTAAGAGTATCGAATTGGTCGAAACTTTTAGCTAATGGTTTATATTATCAGGGATTCGATAACGCTCTCTTTTTTACCACGTCGATGATGATCCTCGTGCCGAGGAAACGACACCACATACGCACATATTTCCCCACACACACATATATATATATACGTGTATATATATATATATATATATACACATACACGGACAACACACACGACGTCACACACGTTTCGATTTTGTTCTCCTCCCTTTTTATCACCCCTCTCTTTCTCTCTCTTCTTCCACTCTCTCTCTCTCTCTCTCTTTCTCTCTCTCTCTCTCTCTCTCTCTCTCTCTCTCTTTCTCTGTCTATCTATCTTTTTCTCACTTCTTCGCACTACCCACCCACCCACTCTTTCTCTCTCTGTCTCTCTCGAGTCGTGTAAACACGCGCGAGCGCGCACGCACACACACTCTCTCTCTCTCGCAAAGCCGCAAAATCCGCGACCGCCGCGGCAGCAAGAGTCGGCACCGCACTGCCTGACCGTTCCGCTCGTTCGGCAGCACGAACCTCGCCGTTCGCACGTTTCCGTAGGCGCTCGTTCGCCTTCGCGCACGCTCGGCTACGACGGAGCCTGCGGCGACGCCGGCTACAGAGCCGCCGACGCTTTGCCCGGCGCTGCTCCTCTTCCCCCGCCCCTCTTAGACCACCTACCGCTAACTCTATCTCTATCCCTCTCTTTCTCTCTAGCTCGCTCGCTCTTCACTGAGAACGCTCTTTACGTCCTTTTCTTTCTTTATTTCTGTCTCTCTTTTTCTCTCTCTCTCACTCTCTACATCCTCTTTGTCTCTCACTCTCTCTCTCTCAATTTCGCGTATACTCTCCATCTTTGTTTCTCTCTATCTCTTTTGCACTTTCCTTCTCTCTCTCTCTCTCTCTCTCTCTCTCTCTCTCTCTCTCTCTCTCTTTCCTTCTATCTTCATCTCTATCTCTATCTCTATCTAGCTTGCTTCGCAACGCTCCCGAGGAACAGCGTAACGGATCGATCGTCACCGATCGATGGTAAATCGAGGCACGCGCTCTCCGATCGATCGACCAACGACGACCGACCGTTGGATGACGTTTCCTTCGTCTCGCGGAATACCGCGAGAAAGGGGCCGCTGTCGGCGCTTTTGCGATTCGCGTTACGTATATCATCATCATCATCATCATCATCATCATCATCATCATCATCATCATCATCATCATCATCATCATCATCATCATCATCATTATTATCATCGTCGTCATCAATTCGAGTTATTCCTTAGCCACATATCTATACATATTTCTACGAAAAGAAGAAAAGAGAAAACATTTCCTAAAATATCGTAAAAATCATTGTCGTCGTCATCATCGTTGTCTTCGTCTTCGTCTTCGTCTCATTCTCTTCCTACATCCTTTCTTTCATGATCGACGTCATAGTTTTTGGACTTGATCTCGCTAAAGGAGACCATCTCGAGGATATTAAATGCCGCGAACGACCTCGCTGATATGATTCTGCGCGAAAGAGCACGTATCTTCTTCTTCTTCTTCGTCTTCTCCTCCTTCTCCTCTTCCTCGTCCTTCTTGGTCTCTTTTATCCTTCGCCAAGCGTCGTTCTTGGACGCGTCTTCTTCCTTTTTTTTCTTTTTTCTTTCTTTCTTTTTTCTTTTTTTTTTTTTTTAGTTTTAGTTTTTTATGAAAAAGGAAGAAGGATCTTTGGGATTATTTTACATATATACATATATACATATATGCATATATGCATACATACATCCATGCATGCATACGTATATGCGTGCATACATACATATATGCATATGTATATAATATATATATATATACATATATGTACATATACATGAAAAAAAATTTATGTCGTCCGAAGGACGACGAACAACGACCGTCGGCCGTTTTGTTGATTTCGAAGCGCCCTTTACGCAGACATAAGCGAAATTAATAATTCTCGTCTCTGATGGTCGCAAATGGATGTACCATCTACGTACAATAACATACACGAATCACAAATCTTCTTCTTCTTCTTCTTCTTCTTCTTCTATTTTTTCTTTCTTTTTTCTCTACTATCTCATTTCTTTCTCAAACGTTTCATTTCGGAGTCACCTGATGATCATTCTCTTTGGGGTGGTGGTTGGATGGAGAAATATAAGGGACGTATGATTTCTTTTTCTTTTTTTTATTTTCTTCCTTTTTTCTTTCTCTTTCTTGTTTTTTTTTTTTTCTTTTTTTTTGGAGATGGGAGAGTTTTTACATGGCCAAGAACATGCACGTGTACATATAACATACATAGACGAAGATATATATGAATTTTCGGAACGAAACTCGTTTATCCCGCCCGCCCGGGCACCACCATCACGAGACTCTACGCCCCTGTGCGCGAGGGTTCCTTCGTATACTCTCTCTCTCTCTCTCTCTCTCTCTCTCTCTCTCTCTCTCTCTCTCTCTCTCTCTCTCTCTCTCTCTCTCTTTCTCTCTCTCCATCTCTCCATCCATCCCTCAGCACACCCTCAATCCGCTCGCTCGAGCACGAGCGCATGGCAGGGTTGCATCGAGAACGACGAGAGGCGAATATGGCTCCCGTATGCGTGTTTGTTCGTCCCGTCGTGTCGTATATCTGTCTCACTCTCTCTCCCTCTCTCTCTCTCTCGCTCTTGCTCTCTGTCGTTGTGTATATGTATCTATGTGTACATATGTGTTTGTGTGAGTGTGCGTGCGTGCGAGTGTGCGTTCATGCGCGTATTGTATGTGTGAGTTTGTGCGCCTCAGCGAAAGGCAAGTAACTCTCTTGTACATAGGGAGGAAAAGGCTTCGTGTGCGGGTACACGCGGTGACCCTGCGCTGTCGGATAGAGGTGGACGAGGAGGAAGTTCAGGGCCGCATCGCGGTTAGAAATATTGCACTTCTTTTTAACCGTTTGCCAACTGTGTTTCATCATTCGTCGCGTCGTCGTCGTCGTAGGTATCATCGCCGTCGTCGTAAGCGTCGTCATAAGCGTCGACGTTGTTCTGCGAGTTTACAAATTTACAGCGCGGGAAATGTGAATACGAATTGTGATCATGACTCTCCTCCGCTCGTCCCCTTCAACCGCCCCCGCAACGACGCCGCTCTTTTCGTAATATTAATTAACGCGTTATCGAAAGTGGAAATTGTTCGTTTAATATTTTGTCTGTTGTTTTTTATTTTCTTTTTCCTCTTTAATTTCTTTCTTATTTCTTTATTTCTTTCTTCTTTTCTTTTTTATTTCAAATTTGCCGCTCGCACAGCGACAACGCTGATTGGATTGTAAATGTTACGTATTTGTAGGTTATGTCGTGCTACATAACTTCGTACGGAATAACGTACTTATGTAATTTCATTGAAAATGTATGAATATTGTTTACAACGAATATAAAATTTGTCTAACTACTTGATTCCTTTGTTGAATTTTAAATTGGTAAGAAATTGCTCGTCCGTTAGAAATGTATCATTGAAAATTTAGAAACGTTCTTTAATGCAATGCAAGTACGTACGTACATATATATATATGCATGCATACATACTATATACAGATATAAATATATATATATATACATATATACATCATGCATATATATACGCATAAATATATACAAACATATATCATGTATCATCCATACATATATAGGTATATACATACATATATCATGTATCATCCATCTATATGCATATAGGTACATACATACGTATAACAACACACATACATACATGCATACATATTTCATTATTCCGTACGGTTGACGCACTTTTTCTGCCAAGTTACTTCGCGTTAACGTTACGACAAGAGTAGTCGAATCTCTTGACGCGTTCCTGGCCTCAAATACTCTCTACACGTGTGTATATATATATATATACACATAAATATGTCTATGTGTATATATATATATATATATATATATATATGTACACGTTGAGAGTGCGCGCGTATGAAACTGCGAGCACATATTTATGAGCGTGTATGTAGAGCCAGGCCATGCACGAATAAAGAGCGCGCGCGAGAGATCGAGAGAGAGAGAGAGAGAGAGAGAGAGAGAGAGAGAGAGAGAGAGAGAGAGAGAGAGGGTATATGCATATGTATATACCTCTTCTCACTACGTACAGCGATAGTGTCAGAGAGAGAGAGAGAGAGAGAGAGAGAGAGAGAGAGAGAGAGAGGGAGGGAGAGAGAGAAGCGAGTAACGAGAAAGAGCAGTAACTATAGAAAGCATTGGGGGCGCTAGCGGAGCGAACGTTCAACATGAGTGAGAAAGAGAGAGATAGATAGAGATAGAGAGAGGTGAATATAAAACGAACAAGTAAGAGAGAGAGAGAAAGAGATAGAGAGAGAGAGAGAAAGAGAGAAAGAGAGAAGTAAATGTAGAAAGAAAAGAGAAGGATGCAGTGGAGAAAGCTCCATTTAGAGAGAGGGAGAGAGAGTCAGAGAGAGATAGTAATATACGTTGAAACCCCACATGGATCACTCTCTCTCTTTCTCTCTCTCTCTAGCTATCTCACTCTTCTATGCAGCTTCGCGCACAACCCACTATGCCAGGCTCCCACCACGCGAACTTTCGGAAAAATCAATAGACTACAAGAAAAGCCTGTGCTGCGCCAGGCGAGTGGAGCCCTCTCCCCTTTCCTCTCTTTCCTATCCTACTTTCTCTTACTCTCTCTCTCTCTCTCTCTCTCTATCACTCTCTTTCTCTCTTTCGTAACGTTCGTGCATCTATCCGTCTCTCTACCATACTATTACTCTCTTTCTCTTTCTATCTGTCTGTCTGTCTCTTTCACTCACTCACTCTCTCTCTCTCTCTCTCTCTCTCTCTCTCTTTCTCTCTCTTTCTCTCTCTTTCTCTACCTACTTCCCACTCCTTTCTCTATGTACCTCGTTTTACCAACGTGGTCGAAGCAAAAGGGGAAGGGTGGGGTATGCCAGGAAGGGAAAGGGAAGGGATTTCAGCGAGGATGAGTGTGTTCGATAGCAAGTAGGTGTGTTCCGATAGAAGAAGGATAGAAAAGAAGTAACGAGTAACTGTGAGAGAGATAGATAGATAGATAGATAGATATATAGAGATAGAGAGAGAGAGAGAGAGATGGAGAAACGCAGGCACCTTTTCGCGTAATGTTCTCTCATTCGCCCACGTTCTACAATTTTCTCTCTCTCTCTTTCTCTCTTATGTACTATGTATGTGTGTAAGTGTGTATGTATTTTTGTATGTACAGAGGAACCCATACATGTATATATATATATATATATATATACGTATTCGCGTACACAGACACACACAGAGAAAGAGAAAGAGAGAGACACAGACACGTAACAGAAATTCTCCCAGGCCACTCCTCTTTCCACCTGCTGCTCCCACAGTTTCGTTCCTAGCCTCTCGTAGAATTTCTTTCGATAAAAAAAAAAGGGGAGAAAAGAGCGGGACAAACTCTCTCTCTCTCTCTCTCTCTCTCTCTCTCTCTTTCTCTTTCTCTTTCTCTCTCTCTCTTTTATACGTACGTACTTACGTATAAATGCATGTATGTATGTATGTATGTATATATGATGTATGTATGTATGTATGTACGTAGTAAGTACCTAAACCGATTTTTCTTTCGTTTTCGTAGTTACACACGAAAACGAGAGGATCGTTTGCGTTCGGGAGAATCTTAGGGAGAATAAGGGCTCCTCTTGTGTATAGAACCCAATACCATCGACTGTGAGTGAAGAAGACCGTGAAGCGAAAGTGATCTCTCTCTCTCTTTTTTTTATCTCTCTTTTTCAACACACACAATGTATGTATATATGTACATATACATACGTAAACGTACAGTTATCATCGTACGTTCGAGTGTGACGACGGCCACGACGTTCTTCGGCGGGATATTTAAAAAACTAGTACGTACGAATTTCTTAAAAATTTGATTTTTTTTTCTTTTATTATTATTATTATTATTATTATTATTATTATTATTATTATTATTATTATTAAGCGAAGTGAATAATACGTAATAATTAAATTAGGGTGAAAATGAAATTGACAATTGTCGAATTATAAAAAATATTGCATACATATATTTTATAGGTTATCTTAAGTTTATTTCGTAAGTATCAAGAAAATTCCTTTCGATTCTTTGTGGAATTTAGTTTACATGGTATTATAAATGTATGATTAATTGCATATGTCGTTGAATTATACTTTTAATGCATTTTTAAAACACACGTGTTTACATACGTACGTGTCAAGAATATACACACAAAAAAAATGCATATATATATATATATATATAAATTTCAATTGATTTCGATTAAAGGAATATCACAGTGAATGATTTTTGTGAATTTTGGATAGAAAACTATTCTTTCTATCAAGCATACATTGAAATCGTAGCGAACATATGTATGTATCTATGTATGTATATGTATGTATTTATGTATATATACATACATATATACATATATACATACATACATAGGAACCACCATATTACAGCAGATGATTCTACGGATGCGAAAATCAATACTTTGTACTTGAGATAAATGCTTTCTCTCTTTCTTTATCGTTATCGTTAGCGCGTACAAATCAATCGTGATAAAAGATCCTCCGATCGAGATTTGCCTCGAGTAAAATTTAAATATTTAGAAAGAAGAAGAAAAAAAAAGGAAGAAGGAAAGAAATGAAGGAATGGAGAAATGAGAAACAAAACAAAAAAGAAAAGAAAAGAAAAGAAAAACAGAAGAAAAAGAGAAAGAAAAAGAAAAAAGAAAATGGACGAAGGTATTCGAACGATAACTACGTAAATCGTTGATTTTACAAACGAAAAATACAATAACAATTTGCGAATCGTACGGGATGTAGGAATTGAGAAAATAAAATTCCTTAAATACGTACAGTAGTTTCCCGTACCCTTTCGATTTTCTTATTCTACAGCAACAGCTGTTGGCTCGATAATATACCAAGATGTTTGGTATTTTGAAATCTTTTTTATCGACCGAACAAAAACCATTTTGCCCTAACGGAATATAAAATTTCTTTCTCTTTACTGATTTTCTTTTCTTTTTTCTTTTTTCTTTTTCTTATCCCGGGATAATCGTCTATAATAGTAGATTGCAGTTGACGATGATGACGACGATGACGACGATGACGATGACGACGATGATGGTGATAATGATGATAATGATGATGATGATGGTGATGATAATGATGGTGATGAAATCGGGATGAGAGGTTAGGCAATGAGAACGGCACAACAGATCCAAACTGAATCGGAGCTTGGCTCGTACTAAGCGGTACCGCCTCAGCTTCGCGGATTTCTACCCCTCTCTCTGATATCTCTTTCTCACTCTCTCTCTCTCTCTCTCGCTCTGTCTCTTTCTGTCTCTGTCTCTTTCGCGCTCGTTCACTCACTCACTCTCTCACTCGCTCGGTCGGTCGCTCTCGGTCGCCGTGTCCCAGTCTCCGAGCATCATTCTGTCTCACTCCTCAACCCCGGTTCTCATTCTGTCTCACTCCTAGCAACGTTCCCTTGACATTCTCCCTCGACGACTAGACACCCTCAAGAGAAGTTTCAATTTATACTGAAAGTTGCCGTGACCGAATGCGCAAATAGGTAGATCCGCTCTCGCATTTACGAGCTCATTCATACTGGTCCGATATCCCAGCGTGTGTGTCTCTACGTGTAAACATATTTTCTCTCTTTCTCTCTCTCTCTCTCTCTATCTATCTATCAATCACTCTCTCTCTCTCTCTCTCTCTCTCTCTCTCTCTCTCTCTCTCTCTCTCTCTCTCTCTCTCTCTCTCTATTTCTCTTTCTTTCTAGTTGAAATCTATCATGATCTTGGCTACAGGTGATCTTGTTCTCTCTCTCTCTCTCTTTTTCTGTCTTATCGTATCTCTAAAGAAAACTTTAGCTTTATATTAAACTGTATGTTATAAGAGATACTCCTGCGGAAAGTGTTAAAAAAAAAAAAAAAAAAAAAAAAAAAAAAAAAAAAAAAAAAAAAAAAAGAGAGAGGAAAAGAAAAAAGAGGGAAAGAAAAATTATTCTTAAGTAAAATTCCTAACAATGATAAGTAAGAAAAATAAATAAAATCCTAAGGCGAAGATATTTAAAAAAAAAAAAAAATAAATAAATAAATAAATAAAATGAAATAAATAAAAGAAAATAAAAGAAAAGGAGAAAAAGAAAGGATTCGAGCTAGTGCTCTGATCTATAACGAAAATGTAACTATATATAATGTATTTAAAAGAATTATACGAGAGGAATGTGTACACACTACCCACACACCCGCATACACCCACACGTTACACGCGCATATAACAAACGCGCGCATATGCATACAACACAGGACTCCTTTTTCGTAAGTTTTTAAATCGTTTTTAAAATGGTTAACGGTATGAAGTGTACGGTCGAAAAGAGAGATAACATATATCTTTGGTGTCGTGTGACATTGCAAGAGTAAGAAGACGAGAGAGAGAGAGAGTGAGAAGATAAAGAAGATAGAGAGAGAGAGAGGGGGGGTATGGAAGGGACAGGGAGAAGGGAAAGAGAGGGAAAGTAATGTGTCGCGGTTGACGCCCTTTCTTCTTGCAAGTAGACAATAGAGTAGGATAGTGGCTCTTATAAATTATCGTGGCGTATTACGCGTGACATTAGGAAGGACGTATGAGGATGAGGATGAGAAGAAGAAGAAGAAGAGAAGGGGAAAACAGGACGAAGGGAGAGAAGTTCGGTATCGTTAGCGTCTCGCGTCCCCTCGCTCGTTTCCTTTACGTGACCAACACTGGCGTGTCTGACGGAGGTTCGTTAGAAACACGAGATTTATCCCTTTCCTCTTCAAAGAAAAGAGACAGAAAAAAAGGAAAAAAGTAAGAGATAGAAAGAGGGAGAAAGAGAGAGAGAGAGAGAGAGAGAGAGAGAAAGAGAAAACGAAGAAAATAACACAGAAAGATCAGATATTGCAAGCTCGCCATTTATTGCCTATTACGATCTAATCATTTTCTTTCCTCTAACAATCGTATCATCTTTTTCATCCTAACTGATAATACATTAGAGACTCCTTACTTATCGACCGAACGGATAATTTTATCGATAATCATCCATGATAAATAAATTTTCAATCCTTCGATTGGATAAAATCATTATTTGTCCTACGTACGACGATTAAATATATGCATTATAATATAATATCGACGATACGAATTATTTATTTTTATAATAAAAACTAATACTATCAACGAGATATTTAACGAAAAAGGAATTTGTTTTTATTTCTTTTCTTTTCTTTTTCTTTCATTTTTTTTTTTTTTTTCATTCCATCGACACGAAAATTGTTGGGGCTCAAATAATTGAGGTTATGAAAACGTTCGAATCGATTAAAGCATATTTACATATG
This sequence comes from Vespa crabro, assembly GCF_910589235.1. Taxonomy (NCBI): domain Eukaryota; kingdom Metazoa; phylum Arthropoda; class Insecta; order Hymenoptera; family Vespidae; genus Vespa; species Vespa crabro. Next base: position 2,058,807 of record NC_060965.1, read on the forward strand.
TCATGTACTTGATCTATTGAAAACGATATTTTCAAAAGTTGCCGCCGCGCGTATATCTCTTAACAACGAATAATATATACATATATATATATATATATATATATATATATATATATATATAAGTGTAAGTATAAACATATATATCTATATAAGTGGCCTCGCGCACGGCTCTTTGGTAAATCTGTGAATACACCCCTGACATCGCGTCCCTCCACCGCTCGAAGAGGGTCGCGTATATTCTCTCCACCACCACCACCACCACCACCACCACCACTACCACCTATTCCTCCCCCATCTCCTCCATATATGCGAGGGGGTGGCGATGGCGGTGAAGAGAGGAACACGCGGAACGCTTTATGAATGAATGTTTCCGCGCCAAGTGCGAGAAGAGAGACGGATAGATAGGGTAGGGTGCTCGTGTGAGCGAGTACGAGTACGAGTATATCAGAGAGAAAGAGAGAGAGAGAGAAAGAGAGAGAGAGAGAGAGAGAAAGTAACTCTGGGGATGTGGAGAGAGAAAGAGAGAGAGAGAGAGAGAGAGAGTCGTGTGTCCCGCGTGTAAACACAATAATACCGACGTTTCCATTCATCAGCTCGACCCCGGCGCGCGACCTCGAGAAATACCTTTGGTGGTACCACGTGCTCTCTGCGAACTCTCTCTCTCTCTCTCTTTCTCTCTCTTCTCCCTCTCTCACTCTCTCAAAACCTCTCTACCCCTTCCTATTCCTCTGTCTCCTCCCTCTACCCTTCCTCATCCTTTTGATTCTTTCTCGTGTTCGTCGCGATATACCATTCTATTTTCATTTCTCTCTCTCTCTCTCTCTCTCTCTCTTTCTTTCTTTAACTCTCATTCTCATTCTCATTCTTTCTCTCTCTCTCTCACTCTCTCGTTTGCTAACTCACTCTCTCTCGGCCGATGCCAACTACGGAATCCACTTGACATCATCGTTCATTATGAATTTCCGGACCTTTCTTTCCTTCTTTTTTCTTTCTTTATTTCATTTTTTTTCTTTCTTTCTTTCTTTATGCCTTTCACTCTTTCCCCATTTTTATCTTCTCTTTTGTTCTTTTTTCTTTGTCTTTTTTTGTTTTGGTTTGTTTTTGCTTGTTTTTCTTTTCTTATTCATTGATAATGCAGTTGAGAATGCATACTATGTGTACATATTTTGATAATAGCATAGAGTTCAAATTTGTTTAATGTCATTAATTTGATATTTTTTATATATATATGTATATGTATGTATGTATGTATGTATGTATATATTTTACTTTTATTTTTTTTATAAATATGTATTTTATAATTATTATAATATATTATAATTACTATAATATAATGGAACAAATAATTGATATGTCATGATTTATAATATATGGTGGTTATATGGTGATACCATTTATTATAGTATTCTGTATTCTAATTATATTATTCTGAACAATATTCAAATTTTTACATTATATTATTTTTATATAAATGCAAAAAAGAAAAAAAAGAAAATTAAGTTATATGTGATAATATGCTATAAATTATTATAAACCAATTATATGATGATACCATCTAATTATGTATTAATATTTATAAATAATATTACAAATTGCAAATTGTTTATTATTTTTGTCTAGACACAAACAGAAATTAGATCATACCATGTGACATTATATACCCATGAGAATAATTATAGGTAAGCGTTCAATTTTGCAACATTTGCATAAAACATTTAAAAAATTTCTTTCTCTAACATTAAAAAAAAGATATATATATATATATATATATATATATATATATATATATATATGTATGATAAGATTAAAATTTAATATAAAAATTATAACAATACACTATTTTATATCTCTTATATACAACAAAAATGATTGATATTTATTAGATGAATATGCATGTATCAATTTTAAATTCATAATAATCGATTAAAACTAATATAAATTTCTTTTTTTTTTTTTTTTTTTTTGTGGGAAAAAGTATATGAAAGCAACGTTTGGTCCATCCTCTGCACAATGGAGTTAGGATTACTCATAGAATCATCATTAAGAAATATTTCTATAAGAATGTTATCGGACGATTATGATAATGATGATGATGATGATGATGATGATGATAAAAAGATCATGAAAAAAAATTCGTTAAATTGTTCCATAATAACGAGAAAAAATTTTTTATCGTTTTGGCCCTTCATCAACGAACAACATTCACAATTTATATTAAATAAAAATAATATATCCAATGAGTCAAAATTAAAGGTACGACTAGAATATAAATGAAGGAAAAAATTGACTCATGAAAAAAAAATTGTTATCTAATAAAAAAGACAATTAATAAATTTTTAAATTAACATCGAAAACGATAAATAAAAATGATAATGACGGTGACGATGACAATGATAATTACAATAATAATAATAATAATAATAATAATAATAATAATAATAATAATAATAATAATAATAATAATAATAATAATATTAATAAGCGCGATAATAATAAAATTGATACTTTTTTGGAGAATGACAATGGTGCTTTTGAAAAACCTTGAAGATTACGAAGAGAATAATGTTGGTAAGACTGATTCATTGAAACCTGATTGGTCGTACATTGATCATTGAAAAAAAAATTAAATTTATGGATTTTGATAAAACTAAAAAATGTTCAAACGATATTAACAAGGATGATTCCGTGAAGTCTATTTTTTTTTCTCGTCGAATTTAAAAATAAATGAAAATAATTGTGAACATTCGAAATTCGACAAAATTACAATGATATATTTTTAGCCAAAAGATTATCGAACGAAATTAGAAAAGATAATATTTCAATGTACTTTAATGATTACAATAGTAGTTCAATTTTAGCCAAAAAAAATTTTAATGTAAGCATGATCGAAACCAAAACTTATGTCGTCGTTAATACGTCGAATGCGAAAGAAATCGAAGATATTAAAGTAAAAATGGATAATTCGTTTAAGAATGATATCGAACACGATTTACGTAGAATTATTAGGGACCTGACAAAAATTAATAATTAATAAATTAAAGAGAATTTCTTTGGAAGATTAATATGGGGATATTGTTCTGATTGATGGCCAGATAAAACGAATATATATATATATATATATATATATATATATATATATATATATATATATACATCGTATTATTCATTTATATAATATATTATATTAAATAATAATGTAATAATGTAATTGATTAATTTAATTTATTATAGCATTGATTATCGATGCAGAACATATAGGAAAGATTTCTAAACCTGGAAAATTATGTGTCTATTGGTTACTCATTAATATCTCTTGTAATATATATATATATATATATATATATATATATATATATATATATATATATGCATACATATATACAATTATTTAAATATTAATTATAATTTCATATCCTAATAAAACTAGTAACCTATTCTTTGAATATGTTCACATCGAGGAATTAGTAACAGAAGCTAACGGAAGACATTTGTTTTGGCTAAAACGTTGTCAATATGCAAACCAAGTATAGGTTAGAAATGAACAGGTAAATTGTTATTTAAAAAATACATAAAGTAAAAGATAGGACCTTTTATCGTCTGTTTCTCTTGTTAAGACACCTTGGACAGGAACCTGATGTAGTAGATTCTGCATATTTCTCACCTCAGCATAAATTAAGGCTTTATTGGCATAACCTGCCATTCAATGCGAATACTTCGCCACTTGAAATTAATCAAGATTTACAAAATGTACTTACTCCTAATTTTAATCAGTATGCTTTAGTAAAAAAAAAATCAGGACAGTAATGACGCATTTATATTCGTTAAAATAATTATTCTATTGTTTTTCAATTTAGATTCTTAAAATATGATAATGATATATAACCTTTATGTAGCGACGTGCATATAACCTATACATACATATATATACGTGATAACCTGAAATAAATATATATATATATATATAAATTATTATTAGATAAACGTTTGCTAAACCTAATTTTGATGAAAGACAAAAGGGATCTTTTGTAGATAACAGAGATCGAAGAGATATTTGGATTTCCACAGCACTACACTAATGTTAAACAATTATCTGCGATTAAACGCTGAAAACTAATCGGCATGTCGTAGAGCGTACAAACGCTTGCCGCCATATTGCTATCGTTGCGCTCTCTATACGAGCACAATTAACTAAAGACGACCAAAGGGATCATTGTAATTTTCATTTTATTTATATTTTTATAAAACGATGATACTTTCTTATCAATAATCGAAAAATGAAGAGAAGTATTATATAATTTCAAAAAAAATGAAATTAATTCAAGATAATATATTTGAAACGTTGATAATGAATAATCGAATTTAATTCTATAAAAGGTTATGTTTAATTATGACGAATCGAAAAGGTTATTTTTTTTAAACAAGCCAATGTGGTAACAAATTGTCAGATGTATTCTTTATTCATCGTTAAACGTACTTTTTTTTTTTCTCTTTTACATAATGAGGTTAAAAAGGAAACAACGGACGACATTTTTTTTACAATGACGAATGGAAAAGAATAAATTTACTTTGAGTGTCACTTTGTACTCTCTTGTGTATTTTTATGAGATTTTTTTTGTATAAGTTTCGCTTTGTGAGCATTGAACGATTAAAATAGTTTTTTTAGTTTCTTTAAAATAGAAAAATCAACTCGACGTTCGTCTATTTTGATATCTCATACGGAAATAACCTCTACGTGGATCACGACTCGTTGGTAAAGCATCGTTTCCACCTGCATATGGTACATTGGGTTGATTTAACTGAAGTAAATTAATAGGTACAGGTATGGATCCTATTAAACAATTAACATGTCGCATAAGTGACAGCGGTAATGGCGTATTTATATACAATTCTTCTTTTTCCATATCAATACCTCGAATTATTCCTGAAGAATCAAATAAAATCAATGAGATTAGATTAGTATTGTTGAATAGAATAATTATAAAAAAACAAAAAAAAATTCAATGCGGACAGAGAGAAAAAAAACGTATGAGATAGCAATATTATAATTATTTGTAATTTACCATAGCCATAACAGGCGCATAAAGGTGCTCTTGTTAATATACGAGGTTTTGATGAAGTAGCTTCTTGCAATAAATCACTTGTTAAATCAATGCCACACAGAGCGACCATGTTACCATTGATTACAGTTAATACACGTGAAGGTGGTACGCATTCTCGTAGTAGAGCGATAGTTAAAGAAGCAAAAGGTGCCCTGTAAAAAAATACATATACACACACACACACACACACACACATATATATATATGTATATGTATGTATGTATAAATCATTTTAATAAGATGAACTTCTTCATAACGAATGTTAGCGGAAAATATATAAATATTGAACATCGATACGAAGCAAAGTTATTAAGTGACATTATACTAACACATATGGTACAACTTCGTTAATGCTGAGTGATGTTAATCTGGCATGGAATCTAGAAAATTTTTATTTAAAAGTTTAACATTTCATTGGAGAAAGAAAATAAAATAATTTTCAATATCTCACGTAGAATTTCCATTGGAATTTAAAATTCCACTTAGATATGATATCATTGCTAATTCACGTTGTTGATAAGGCTCCATATTCCATGAATCATTCGTTGATTCATATTTCTTTTCGGCATTTGTATTTATAACCTGCAGCTCATGACAACATGGTTCATTCCAAACCGTAATATTTTTACTCCATGAAAAGCCTGTAAAAGTCTATGAAAAACAATTTTATTTTTATTTTCATTACTACTTGAATTTTGTTTTATTTTAAATTTTTTACGAAAATGATAGCACCTACCTGTTGATTAATAATATCGCAACTCAGTAAATTGGGATAATTATTTTTTGTCCTTTCAGACATTATTTGTAAGACGAATGAAGGCCGAAAAAGTTTAATCGTAAACACTACGATATCCCATCCTATTCCTTGTGTAAAACCCATTGTATTTACAATTATTGGTAAACGTGACATGATCGGACAACTTAACAATTTATTCGCCAACAACTTAACGCATTCGATGTACCTCGTAATACAACGAGTCACATTTACATCTCCTATGTACAACTGATAAACTGGCATCTTTAAATGTGTAAAATTAGGTCCAGTTAATGGTTCCTCAATTAAACTATAGGATATACTGCCAGGCGGTGTACATTCATTTTGACCAGGATCAACGTCCACCAAAACGACCATCCGAGAAGTCGGTAATAACGTATTTATCAAATAACGTACGGTTGTAGATTTCCCAACATTTTTACCACCTGCTATTAATGTACATGACCAATCATTTGAACGCCAACGATTAAGAATTTTTTCAGCAAGTATTCCTGTGACAGTCGGATCGATTATCAATTTTTTATAATTATGATTATTGAGATAAAGATTGGATTGCAATATCATTTCAGCTCTTCTTGTGTCGGTCCAGGAATAATTTTTGACATTGCGAATTTTCGGAAATAACTTTATTGGATAGTAAGTATTAACGAATCCTGTTAAATTATTTTCCAAATTCCATAAAATGATCACTGTCATACCCGGTTTGCATTGATTGATATCATATTGCAATGCATTTTTTATGTCAGGATTAATACCCTCTGGAGATAAAGATGTCCAGATATCTTTAACGTTAGATATCAAAAATTTATTACTTGTTTCTACTGTTATAAGACTGTATCCTTTAGGAGAATATACTTCTATTGGAGGATTTGAGGTAGTAATGTGAGATCCATAAACTTCTATAGCACCGTACAATACATTTATCATTAGCTTGCCAGTAAAACAAAAACTTGTCTTTTCTTGCATAATCATTAATACTTTATTATGCAAACAATATAAATGTAGCTTTTCATTATAATTTGCAGTGGATGTATTCGTATTTATCATTGTCGATTTTTCTTTTATTACTTTAGATTTGGTGTTTCGTTCCTCGGTATTACGCATTGTCGAATTTTCAGTGCATTCCTGCACTTCGTTCTTTCTTGTAACAACTGATGTTTTTTTTTTGCCTATGAGATATTTAGACTGCGATTTTTCATTGTCCTTCATAAATTTCATTCTTTGATTTTTCCTATGACCATATTCAATAGTAGATGTCTCATTTGGATTTATAGATTCAGCAACGACAATGCATGCATTGTCATTATCGATACAAGAATCATTTTGTAACATATCCAAATCATTAAAGATCTCTTGTAGTGATTTATTTTTATTTTCTCCTGAAGAATCTGTTATATTGGACATAGATACACTCTGTCAAAAAAAAAAAAAAAGAAAAAAAAAAAAGAAGAAACAATAGAATCGTTATTTGAAAATAATGATAAAAAAAAAACAAATTGCTAAAAAAGATCGAAAGACATTATCAAAATGCTATGTTAATACTTCTACGATCATCGAAGGACCAAGACTCCTACGTATTTCAAATGTATTGTCCTGCATTTTTACTGTACCATATGTCGTTGAATTTACGATCTTGCAATCGTTCGAATTGGAAGAAACATTCGTGTGATCTAAAATTACATAAATTGTTTGCAAGATTTTTTAAAGTACAATCAATTAGAATGGTGCATACATAAAAATAAGTTATACATTCTTTCATTCCATCATAATTTTTGGATAACATTTTAATTGTTTTCTTAGCCTTTTTATTAAATGCATCGTAATTTTTGTTTTTTTTTTGCTCAAATGCACTAGAAGATGCAACACATTCTGGTAAAGAATTTCTTCTAATGGACGTATCCTTGTATGATTTCTTAAGATTATGTTTATCAAGGTCACAAGATATATTCATTGTTCCTCTTATCTTTTCAAGAGAAAAATTTTATTAGGATATGATATATAATAATCTAAAATAAAAAGTTGTCAAATGATTTACCTTATATATGTTATTCCTTGTATGATTATTTAATTAATGCCTATTAGTATTTAATACCAATTATGTTTATTTAGTATTGCATATTTTGATAAAGAAAATATATTCTCAAAATCTAACCTTAATAAAAATTCCTTTGATTCTAAAGGTATTGTTTGTCACGGTTTAGTGATGAGACATGGCGGGCTCTCGAATTAATTTGAAAATCATGACAACTAGCTTCTTCTATTTTCATTTCATTTAATTGAACGAAAACGTAAAATATTTTATTAATATTTATTAATCTATAAGAAATTATTTCTTATGAAATTTATGTTAAAATAAAAGATGAAATTTGTTAAAAGTAAAAAATGGAAACAAATTATTAAAAAAGAAAAAAAAAGAAACAAAGTAAAATACGTGTAATTGAAAGAGTTCGATTTCAGATGGCGCTTAAGTAGTTGTTCCGTAAGACAACTTATAGTATTACTTCTTTTAATGAAATACTGATAGCACATAACTGTACTTAGTGAATACATACAGTTTAGTATCTACTAACAAAAATGGAGATACCAGTTACGTATTGTTTGTGTGGTCGTTCTTATGATGCTGAACAATTTATGATACAATGCGATATTTGCAAGGAATGGTACCACGGCGGGTAAGTCTTAAGCAAAAAAAATCCATCGAAAAAAAGACACGTGTAATGTGAAAATATAAAAAATTATATTAAGTAAACGTTTTCAAGATCGTAGCATTTTTTTGACGATTTTATTTAATTTACGATAATACAGAGAATTCTAGAGATTGTATATACTCATAAATATTTTCAAACTTTTCATCCAGAAATATGTATGACTATATACAAAGGAATGTTTGTTGATAGTACCATAACCTATAAATTTGATGATTATGTTATACCTTTCATTAGATTAGTTTACTATTTGATATTTAAGTGTTATCTACGTATAAATATTTTTAATATATTTAATTCAAAGTATTTTCTAAAGGAAAATTTATATATATGTATATATATATATATATATATATACATATGTACATATATATTAGTTTCGATGACAGATAAGCAATTTTGTAATGTTGTTATTTTTTGTTCAAACAAAGTTTTATTATATTTTTAAAATTTTCAATATTAACATTGCTTACTTTATATTTCTGCAAAGGTGTGTAACTCTAAAAGAGTACATGTCAATAGACCTTGATAAATATCATTGTCCTAAATGTGAGAAGATATGTGGACCGTCTATCAGTAAGTAAAAGGAAATAATTTATCGTTACAATAATAATATAATAAGATAATATATTTTCATATTTATTTTTCAGTGAAAACTAGATTGAATTGGCATAGACACGATTATACCGAAATAGATGCTGATTCTAAGCCTGTTCAAACTGGAACTCCAGTATTCATTAGAGAATTAAAATCCAGACATTTCCCTAAAGCTGATGATATAGTAAAACACGTCAGGGGACAACAATTAACGTTACAATATCTACAGACTAATGGATTTGAAACACCTATCATTATAGATGGCAAAGATGGTCTCGATATGAGCGTACCTCCTCCAAACTTTAGTGTTTACGATGTTGAAAGTTATATAGGTAAAATAACATTTTAATGTCTCGAATAATTTTATATAAATATATTAAATATGAAAAATATTTATTTTATATTTATTCATATATTATCAACACAGGTGGAGATCGTGAAATGGATGTGATAGATGTTACAAGACAAAGTAACATTCGAATGAAATTACGAGACTTCGTAGAATATTACAATTCCCCTTGTCGGACAAGGGTTTTTAATGTGATAAGTCTCGAATTTACAAATACTGGGTATATCCATATTCATTGCCTTGCCATATATGGCTTTAATCGTATATAGGACGTATATGTATAAATTGACAAATAAACGTTGCAGTCTTTCACCAATGGTCGAAGCACCATACATCGCGCGCAAACTTGACTGGGTAAACTCTGTTTGGCCACGTGATTGGCCTGAGGAAAGCGATATAAAGCGTCCTGAAGTACAAAAATATTGCCTAATGGGAGTCAAAGACAGTTTCACAGATTTTCATATAGATTTTGGCGGGACTTCCGTATGGTATCATGTATTAAGGGGGGAAAAAGTGTTTTACCTTATAAAACCGACACCAGCAAATTTACAATTATATCAGCACTGGATGTGCAGTTCAACACAGAGTGAAACTTTCTTTGGAGACCAGGCTGATGCATGTTACAAATGCGTTATTAAACAGGGCCAGACTATGATGATACCAACCGGTTGGATACATGCCGTCTTAACTCCAGTCGATTCTTTGGTTTTCGGTGGAAATTTTGTACATAGTCTCAATATTCCTATGCAGATACAGTAAGTACGTAAGTGGGTGTAAAATGTAAATTCTTCAACATTTGTTCCTTCTCATTAACAATTATATTTTATAGGATATATGAGTTGGAAAGAAAGATGAAAACCCCTGCCAAATTTCAATATCCCGGTTTTGAAACGGTTAATTGGTTTGCTGCTAAAAAATTGCTTAAAGAACTGAAGGAATTAAATAACGAAGAGAAAAAATGTCCGTCGTATTTTTTACAAGGTGTTAGAGCGTTATTAAGTATTTTAAAACAATGGAACACTGATAAAGATGTAAGAAAGATATTTATATATATATATACATATATATATATTTTTTTTTTCTCATTTTATATATATATAGAAAGTAAGAAAAAAAAGAAAACGAAGTTTTTAACCGATCTTATTTAATATTTTCATATAGTACAATATGATCAGCCGAAGTCAAATACCGGATACGATAAATAGTCAAAAATTATTGAAAGATTTTAGTAAAGAAATACGACACGCGGAAAGATATTTAATATCATTAAATCCTCCTAAACCGGAGCGTGAGAGTAAACGAAAGAAAAAGAAGCCATTGAATAAAGATTTCGTAGATTACGATGTTGCGGATAAAATGGCAGAAAATCCTTTTAAAGCGACATTAAAGGAAACAAATAAAGTTGGAACATTAATTAGCGATAATATACCGACTAATCGGCCACCATTAAAATTAACTTTATCAAAACCCGTTATGTATCCATATGTTAAAAATACACCGATGGAAGAAAAACATGTTAATAGTTCTAATCAGAAACGTACATCCAAACCAGGAAAACAAAGTCCTACTGTAATTAGATTCAAATTGGGAAACAATGAAGTTGTTAGAAGTACAAACGATAATATCAATTTAAAAAATAATTTTCCATCGAATCATACTACTGTGGTAACGAAAGAACTTGGTTGGAATCGGACATCTGTATATGATTTTCATGACGGTAGTAATGAAAGTGATTATGGTAGATTTACTATAGACGAGTCTCCAAAAAGAAGAAGAAATTCTAAATCTAACACACAGAAACGATTTAAGCGAGATTACGATGGCGACGTTGATGTTCTAAATGATATGCCTAAGAATGGTATCGAAGAATTATTGAAAGCATCAGCGTATACATTGGGAAATGCTCCACAAAGATTAGACATTACGTATGTAAAATATTTTTCTATTTATGCTATTTAATAATTACGATATTATTTTAGTCATATTTAACATTATTTTAGACCATCCACGATTCCACAGTACAGTCAACCTGTGCCACCACCTCCTACAGGGTAAGTCATTATATACATTTTTGTAAGATTATTTAACGATATAGTGTCAAAAAAAAAAAACAAAAAAAATTATCGTTGCATTATTTAATATACGCATTAAAGTTATTTGTAATAGCAAAGCATGAGAATATAAATATTATTTTGTCAATATAAATATATTTATTTATTCAAGTCTAAGTAAATATAATTCCTTTAGCTTGTTTTTAGAAAAAAAAAAAATATATATATATATATATATACATACAAGTATATAGTAGGATTTTATTTATTCTAGTTTGATTTTATTTTTTGGTGTCTTAGTATTTATAAATTGAAAACGGCTAGTTCTGACAGGGCATCACCATCAACTCGTGAAGCCATTGCCGGAATGTTATCGTTCAGCGAGCAATGTTACTCGACAACCTCAAGTAATTCCACGAAATCAACAAAAATTGAAAAGACACAACGCAATAACGCCAATGATGATGACGATCAATTAATAGAAAATATTGATAAAGTTCATCAGGATGATGATTTTAGTAAGTGAATGGGATATTTTTTGCAAAAATATTTTTTTATACGATCAATTTAATTATTATTTCCTTAATAATTCTTAGTTTATCCGGCTTTGGATGCTTCTGACGATGAAGATTATATTTTCAAACCAAAAGCAAAAAGTCAGATAGATGAAGCATGGAATCCGAAAGCCAGAGTTGGGCCACTCTTGCCAAAGACAAATCGACCGGCACGAGAAGGAGTAAGGAAAACCTCTGTGGAAAAGGGATTGGAAGCAGCAGCCGCGAAACGGGCAAAACAAGCGGTAAATCAAAATTAATTTAAATTTATTTTACTGTTTTTTTTTTATTTTATTTTTTTTTTTTTTTTTTTTTTTTGAAAAACGATTTTTCCATCTTGTTATTCGTGCATTAATATATGCAATTAAATAGACATAATCTCTTATTAAGGAATATCTGAAATTTTTCAACGTTTATATATATTTTAGTTAATCATTTAGATATGTAAATATGATATACTTTCATTATTACGTACTTATATCATATAGGGTGAATATCTGGATAACGACATGGACAAGATTACGAAGAAGAAATTGGTAGGCATATCATGATTCCTTCACATAAGTGTAGTATTCTTTAGATTTTGTTTAATATATGTTAAATATAAATTAAATAGGTAGAAGAAAATATTTGTCATTATTATTACAATTATTATCTTATTTATTAGATAGACTTGATCTGTTATATAATTAATTACTTTCATTTTCATTCATCTTTACGTGCACGTGTACACTTCATTATGTTTATTTTTGATTATTAGGTTTTATCATCATACAGCAAAACAACAAATTATTATTTTTGTATATACGAACAAAATTTTTTTATTTGACTCATTAATTATGATTATCATCTACTTCTTATTATATTCTTTAATATCATATATTTATTGATATATTTTTATCTATAGTAAAAATAATTATATAAATTACTTGTATGATAGAATACAACGAAGAGGACGTACAATAAGAAAAAGCAAAAGGACACATCTGTTACGTCTGGGCCAACTTCAGTTATACCTATGGAAAACATTGTGAAAACAAGTAGTGGATATGGATCGATATTGACAAGTCCAAATAGGTTGAAAGATGTTAAGGCTAAGTTAGCTGCACCAGTTCCAATTGGTAAAATATTTTTTTATTTTTTCTTTATTATTATTATTATTATTATTATTATTATTATTATTATCATCATCATCATCATCATTATTATTATTATTATTATTATTATTATTATATTTTTGTTTATGAAATATGAACTATAACATTCTCAAATTTTCAGAACGTAAACCTAGAAAGGGAATGAAAACGGCTAAACAACGTTTGGGAAAAATATTAAAACTTCATAAAATGATGCATTAGATAAAAAACTGACATTGACAATTATAACATCACATCATTCATTCATTGATACATTAAATTCGTAATAGATGTAAATTGCTAATATAAATTGTAAATATATATATCGGATAATTCAAAAAGGTGATACTAAACACCTATATTTATTACTGTATCGTTTAATAGTTACTTTCTTGTCAATTTCTTCAATTTGTTTAATTTTTTATCGAATTTCTTTTACTTTTTTTTTTTGTTTTTCAAAATGAATCGAACTGTTTTTAAATATTCGTATTATCCTTTAAAATTCGTTTTTTATAATTAATTTATAAAATTTTAGTGTATAATGTGGGGCATGAGAAAATATAAGCTCAATGCCTGTATGAATCTCACAGACTAATACAATTTATGTAGTATGACAAGGTTTATTAAACTTTTTTTTTTTTTTTTTTCTTTTTTTTTTTCTTCTTTTTTTTTCTTAATATAGGGATATAATATATAATATAGATTTAATTTTAGAACTTTTGTTACTTAGTTTGTATTTATAGAGAGGCTGTAGAGTACAGAAATTGTTATAGCAAACAGAATTTATTATTTTAGCAAGCAAACTCTATATTGTTATTCCATAGTATATTGTATACAAACAATTTTGTCGTCTGAAGAATCTTAATGTTTATTTATTAATATTATTATTATTATTATTATTATTATTATTATTATTATTATTATTATTATTATTATTATTATTATTATTATTATTACTATTACTATTATTAATTTGATCGAATATGAAAAAAAAAAAAACTGTCATGAAAAATAATTTAATATAAAGGAAATTTTCTTACAAAAATCAGATATATAATTTTAAAGGATATTTAAAAATTTAATGTTAATCTTTTATCTTAACGTCCTCATCTAATGTATTCAGCATTTTATATTTAACGATAAATATAAGATATAAATAATATAAGCAAAAAGATTTGCTTTTATCTCGGGTTTACTCTTTCAGTAAGAGTTTCTCTTTTCTCTTTCAAATTGGCATTAATTAAATAAATAATTATTAAGAAAAAAAATATTAATGTATATCATTTTTCATACTAATTGTAAAGAAGTATTGTAGGTTATAAATTAATCTATAATCACATAATTATGCTTGTAAATATTAAGACGTAATGATATAATATTCATAAAAAATTTCTCATCGGATATTAGACAGGTACGCATGAAAATTATTAAAATTAAAAAAAAAAAAAAATATATATATATATATATATATATATATATATGTACTGAAGGGTTGTGACAAATTACTTTTACAATGATTTATAATTGTGTTAGTATAAGTATTTATAGTTAGAAAAAAAAAGCAATATCTGATAATATGATGAAAAAAAATTCATCGTAGATCTTATTGGATTACGATGTGGCATATTCTTATGAATTATATGTAGTCACGTTTTTCAATTCTTAGTTAAAAAAAAAAAAAAAAAAAAAAAAAGAAAGAAAAAAAAAAGAAAAAAAGAGAGAAAAAGAAAAAAAATAATAATAATACTGTACATTATATATTATCAAGCGTTTACTTAATAGCAGGCTGTATACATTTATGTAAGATACAATAATCAAATGAGAAAATACGGTGAGGTAAAATTCTGTATAAAATCAAGTGTAATAGATTCAATCAATTTGTATGAATTTTTAATGTCTGGGCTTATATATATATATGATATATATGATATAAACTTGTATTTTTTAATATCTTTAATCAGCATTATATATATATATATTCATTATCGCGCATATATATATAATTAATATATTTTATACTTAGTAGTATATACGCAATATACGATTAATTTTTTTATTGATATAAAAGAGGACTTGAACAACACTTATTTATAATATTTAAATATTATTATTATTATTATTATTATTATTATTATTATTATTATTATTATTATTATTATTATTATTATTAATTATTATTATTATTATTATTATTATTATTATTATTATTATTATTATTATTATTATTATTATTATCGTCCAGACGTACTATGACTAATTATACGACTAAGAGGCTGCAGAGAATAATTTTATGCGACGAATCAGATTTATCCGAAAATATATTCAATTAAAAAGCTCTTTGCTATATAATTATAATTATTAATATTATTGTGAAACATACCTCGTTGAATTTTAGATTGAAGAAATGGAATTTGTACTTATGTACAATTCTTGCTCTAGATATTTGTAAAGCGTCAACTTATAAAAGCGTAACATTGTGCATTTACACGAGCAATTTATGTAGATACTTTGCAAAATGACTGATTTGTACACCGAAGCATTGGGCACTGGGAGAACATAAAGGAAAAAGAGAAAAAAAAAGAAAGAAAAAAAGAAAGAGAGAAAAAAAAGCTACAGAAACTTATCAATAAGATTTTGTTAAATGAACGTTTTTACTATGTGCTTATATATAATATGAACACCACTGAAAGATCTGATTACGTTAAAAATAGATTCTGATAATCAAATTAATATAATATGAATTTTTTATAATATTATGCTTTCCTTGCGAAAAGAGAGATCATAAAAGAAAAAAAAAAGGAAAAATCTCCTGCAGATACATCGATAAAAAAAAAAAAAAAAGAAATATTAAAATATTATAATATTAATTGTGTACTGCAATCTCTAATGTGTTCAATAAATTATAAATAACACTATGTAAATTATATAATGTATGATTCAAAATATGTTAAACATTTTGAAGCACAAAATCTCAAATAAAACTGAATGGTATCTATTTTCATTAAATGCTTTCTTATTATCTTTTTTCTTTTTTTTTTCTTTTTTCTTTTTTCTTTTTTCTTTTTTTAGTTCTAACAAAATCCTCCATCTTCTTTCAATCTAGCACTTTTTTAGAGATTTAATTTATGATTTAATTAATAAAGCATTTATTTAAACATTATATAAACGCCTTATATATAATTTAAACAATAGAGGATTTGTTTAAACATTATATATATATATGTGTGTGTGTGTGTGTATGTGTGTGTGTGTTAAGGCAATATTAAAATAAAATAATTTTGATATGAAATTATAATTATTATATATACTATGTATAATATACATACGCATAGAGAAATCTTATACTTACTGTCGTCAATGATTCAGATATATAAACAACAAACGAAGACGTTAGTTACCAACAATGACTTTCAAATGTGATGTCAGTCTGCCGTCGGCTTTCGAAGGGTAAACATCGGAGATCTTTCGCCTCGTGCTAACAAATTATTTAAACGATTCTTTCGATTAATTAAACATTTATTTAACAGGTATTTAGAGAACATAATAAATATATTCTTCTAGTTTATTAATCGTTATATAATAATTATTCGTAATAATTAAATTAATGTAATTATTTAACTAATGTAATCATAATTATTTAAGACAACATATAGGTATTAAAATATTTAGAATATAAGGCCTATTTATATAATAATATTATAAACAATAATAATAGAAGGCAAGTTGATCAGAAAATAATTGATCATCTATTGCGTCTTAATATTTTTGTTTCTTTAAAAAAATAAAAAAAAAAAGAAAAGAAAAGAAAGACAATACATTTGCAACAAATCTTTTGAAATATATATATAGAAAATATTGAATATTCAGAAAATATTTTAATAAATAATTATTCGTGAGTGTGCTAATAATATTTGTTGAAAGTATGCTACTGAAAACATGTGTTTTTTTTTTTTTTTTTTTTATAGCTGTTTAATCTCCATGACTTATCCAATATGTATAAACTTCAGATGCTTGAGAAAGAGAGAGAGAGAGAGAGAGAGAGAGAGAGAGAGAGAGAGAGAGAGAGAAAGATATAATATATATATTTTACAAATAAATGAAATATAAAGAAACGTATAATTTTTACAGATTCACAGAAGACGTATTAATATTTTTGTTTGCGACTGCATATACAATATACATTTCGCATTGAAGATAAAAAAAAATATCTATAAAAATTATTACCAACATATTTTACTCGAAAGAAGAAAAAAAAAAATAAAGAAAGGAAGGAAAAGAAAAGAAAAGAAAAGAAACCCGACGTCAAATGCACTAACCTAACAATACTTGTAGGTAAACAATTTTACCGACTGAGATGTGCGTGATGTTGCACAAACAAATCTTTTTAATAGAAATCAGCATGAAATCTCATATTACGCTTATGCAATCCCAATTCTTTTGAATTTTCGTTTTCCAACAAAAAAAAAAAAAAAAAAAGAAAAAGAGAGAAAGAAAGAAAGCAAAAAATAGTATTTTATTCTTTTACCAGCCATTAATTTTATATATCATTAATATTTTAACCATTTAGATTAATTTTCTTTTCTAAATATGCTTAATAATAGTAATAATAATAGTAATAGTAATAATGTGTGTGTGTGTGTGTGTGTGTGCGCACATAGATTACGATTAAAAATAAAAAAACAAACGAAGATACGAATTTATTTTGACGTATAGGTCGAGATCAAGATTAGAAGTTAGTTCAAATTCGCGGGGGAGGGAGTGGATAGTTGTAGTCAGGGACGTGGAGAGGTGGAAATGAAGTATTCGAACTTGGCAACGCTGGAACCAGTTCCTGCTACAGTATTCGGTTAGACGCCGTACGGAGCGTTGCGTGTTTCGTGTCGTGTTTCGCGACAGTCGAAATTAACTTTGGAAAAAAAATCGAACGATCGAGAATATTCGCGAATTTTTTGATTGGTTCAGTGATTCGTTTCTTGTGGATAAATTATTTGAGAATCTTACGTGTATCTCGTCAGAAACGATCGGCTTTAAAAAAAAAATATTTCTATCCCACATAATTCTTGTTTATTGTCAACTCGTTAAATTTTACACGTGGTAACGTATCGATTTGACGGGAAGAAAAAAAAGGAAAGCGAAAGGGAATTAAAAAAATCGTGAAATATATAATCGAGATAATCGTGTAACATCGGTTGCAAATCGATAAAGGGAGTGATATAGAAGTGACAAACGGTGTGCGTGTAACGTGCGATTTTACCGACCGTACTTTTATCGACCGAGTCGAAGAAACCTTTTTAGTTTTAAATTCGATCGAAAGGGGACGTGTGCGTATCTTTGCCGATTGTGTCGAGTGTGCGTGCGCGTATACGTGTGTGTGCGCGCTTGTGTGTGAAGCACGAGGAGGCCATTGTGACGTTTTCAAAGGTAGGTGTAATTAAAGAAAGATAAAATTGGATAGAAAAGAGTATTTACAAGTAGACCTAGTTATAAGAAATAATAATAGATATACATGGGCAGAGCGAGAGAAAAAGAAAACTGATGAATTTTACACTAATATGGCGAATTTAATCGAATCAAATTATTATTTTACAAAGAAGGAAAAAAAATACTCGTTATTTATTTATTTATTTTTTTTTTTTTTTTCATTATCTACGTGTTCTTCTTTTTTTTTCTTCTTTTTATAAACAATCATCTGAAAAGTTCTACTTTTCATTAAATCTTAATTAATACGAATCTGTGTTAAAATTAATATGTGATAAAGAAATAAGAAAGTCCTGACTCTTGAAATTGAATTGTAAGATAGAGTCATATAAAAATAAGATTCGCGTGGCTAGCAACATAATATAATCACGCATACGAGACAAATGATATAGTCACACAAACATAATTTGAACTATGGCGATAATATTACCATCTGTTGTACGATATTTATCATAATTGCCCGCAGAAATAACGTCGGTTGACTCATAACTCTGAAACGATCAAAATTATCATCATCTACCACAAAAATAGAAAACAAAATTTACCAAAACCATATTCTTTAAAAAAAGCATTAAAACAAGTATAAACCATCTTATTTATACTTTTTTGTTGTTTTATTTATATTATTATTTCAACAAACGTTACAACTCATACACAATTAGACTATATAATAAATAAAAATGAAAAATAAAGGATAGGAGAAATTGAGTAACATTAAATTATACAATCCTTAATTATACAGGGTGCCCCAAAATTCTTTAGATAAGTTTTTAGGTTTTAAAAATTAATTAATCTTTTTTCGCGACCTTTTAAACTTTGTAGTTAGTTTAGTAGTTTTACAAGCTGAACTTGTAGTATTTAAGTATGAAAAAATAAAAAAAATAAAAGAAATAGTTTAATTCCGAAAATCGATTTTTAAAAATGATCTAGTAACTTTTAATCCATCTTGGAACTTATCAGTTGGAAAGAGGAAGAGAGAGAGAGCGAGAGAGAGAGAGAGAGAAAGAAAGAGAGAGAGAAAAAAAAATAGATGGAAAAATTATAAAAATGAAATTTTGTTCTATATCGAAAGGAGATAATAATAGGTACGATTGGGTACAGGAAATATATACTCACGAGAGTACATTGATAAGATGAAAATAAGATTGGAAAGTAATTTTTAAACGCCAGTCATCTTGCTGTCTAGTAATGCTGGTTGTTTGGCAAGGAGCCCGCCGTTGCCTGAGTTGCAGCGGGCAGCTCACCAATCAAGGCTGCCAACTAGGCCAGCAACGTCATCATTGTGGGCCAATCGCGGACAAGCTCGATCGGTATCAACTCGTCGATACCCGGTGAGTAGAGTTAGTTGTTTCTGCTTAATCATATTTATATCAGAAATCATTATCTGTATTAGTATACAGACAATTTAAATTCAATTGAGTTCGATCAAAACGAAAGAGATAAATAATGTAGATAAAAATTTCGAAAAAACGAGATTTAGAAAAAAGGGGAAAGTTAAACAAAAAAAAAAAGAAGTAGGCAGAATTGTATTGAAAACATTGCGTTTATTTTCACGAAGACAAAAAAAGAGAAAATAAAGAAAAGAATTATGTAAACGAAATCGATGATTCTAATCACCATTAACGGATTATTTACTATGAAATTGTTCTAGTGTGCATCTTATTCTTTTATTTATTTATTTACTTTTGTTTTAATATCATAAGCGTGTAAGAATGATAGGACTTTTGTATATTTGTATATTTGTATATTTCATGTCAATGTACTTACAAGAGGTCGGCCGACTCTTCATGTCACTTATTGACCCTAGCCGATTGATCGCTGTTCAAATCTCTATCGTGGAAAAGTTTTCGCGGTCATTTAAGGCCGTCGTTCATGGTCCATCGACCCGTATCTTTAGACACGACGTATTTGCAATATACTCTAATAAGTCACGAGATTTATCTTCTCTTCGATAATATATTAATTTAGAAAGAAAGAGACTTGAGATTTCTAAAATTTTTTTTCTCTTTTTTCTCTTTTTTAATACATTTTTTCTTTCGTTTTTTTTCTTTCTTTTTTTTAAATTTTTCCTATTAAGCATATATACAAGACAAATATATATATATATATATATATATTTATGTATGTGTATGTGTATATATATACATATATATATTTATATTCTGTATATATATATATATATATACAGAAAGAGGAAGATAATATTCATTTAATCATTTTCGTATTGTGAAAAGGTGAAGAATAATTGAGAACCACTGTTGTAAGCGATAGCCAATTGCTTTGCAGTGAAGTATCACGTGATCGTACACGTTCCTTTTATTGCTTGAGTAATGAAGTAGCGCCGAATCTAATGCTCAAATTTCAACTGATTATAATTAAAAGATCAAAAATGTCAAATTTTAATGAGAGAGACAGTCGAGAGGAGGGAGGAAGAGAGAGAAAAAGAGGGAGAGAGAGAGAGAGAGAGAGAGAGAGAGAGATAGAGAGAAAGAGAGAGAGAGAAAGAAAATAAATAAAGTCTTTGGAAATTTACTAGCGTTTATTGCGGAGTATGTTTAATATCTTAAAACAGAAAAAAAGGGAGAGAGAGAGAGAGAGAGAGAGAGAGAGAGAGAGAGAGAGAGAGAGAGAGAGAGAGAGAGAGAGAGAGAGAGAGAGAGAGGTATATTGAACAAAATTCAAACATCAGGATGACGGAAAAAAAAAATAAAAATTCCCACATCACGCCACTATCATGGCCCCGATATCGCAAGAGAGTACAATTTCCATTTCCATATCTATTTGTTATTTCTGGGATTTTTTTTTCTCTCTCTCAACTCCCCCCCCCTATCTCGTGTTTTTTTTCTTTCTTCTTTATCACGATGAAATGAAATGTCGAGGAGAAAAAAAAATTCAAGAGAATAGACAAATCTAAGTATACGTTGTCATTATCGGTTCGTAAATCGAGAAGAGAGAGATATAGATTGAACTAGAGATAGAGATAGAGATGATAGAGTTAACTATATGATAACATAATAAATGTCAACACGATTCGCGCAGATTATCAAGGGAATGAAAATAAAGATGAATAAGAAAGTGAAATCATTGGTTCTGATTAATAGAGAGACGAGACGAGACGAGACGAGACGCGACGAGACGAGACAAGACGAGACGAGACGAAATGAAACGAAACGTTCGTTTGTGTTCGCGAGCGTAATGCGCACGCTGTAATGTCATAAAAAAAAAATCGTCACACGGTTCACGGTCGATCGTGTAAAACCCGCTTAGCTTCGAGTCACCTCGTCAGTCGGCGAACGGACGCAAAAGCGTCCGCATCTCTTTTTGTTTTTCTTGTATGATTTTATTATTATTATATTTTTTATTATTATTAATATTTCTTTGCTTGTGTATATTCATTGTGTATATTTATACATAAATATATATATATATATAACTATATATATATACATAGAATATTCGTAATTTTTTATGCGGGCGTACGCGTGTGTATGTGTATGTTCAATTTTATTCTTTTTTCGTTCCTGTTTTTTTTTGGTTTTTTCATTTCTGTATTAAACCAGTTCTCCGTAATTATTCTCTCGGGTTTGTAAAATTATTTCTATTTTTATATTTATTGCGCGAAGTTTTATTTCGAACGTTTCTTATTTTCTTTTTCTTTTTTTTTTCTTCGTTACTTTTTTAATTTTTCATTTTATCATAATATACAAAGAGAGACTTTCGTATCGTTTAATAGCGAAATAAATTCTCTTTACGAATCATAAGATATATTTCGATACGTTTGACAATTAATCGTCGTCGTGTTTACGTACGTAAGATTTGAGGTTAACTTTTGATCGATAATAACGAGAATCAAGATAGAAGGATTTTCACTTTTCTTTCATTCCTTTTTATTTTTTCTAAGTTGATATCTAAAAATAATCGAAAGAATAGAGTGGTACGTAAAAGTGTCATTGTGTGTCGATTTACGTGTATGTGTGCACGTATGCGTGCATTTGTATATATTTTAACGTGAAAAAAATATTACTATTATTGCTTTTACGTTGGTGAAATAGTGTCGAGGTGAAGGACATCGTGAAAAGAGAACGAAGGTCTTTCGCTCGTATGGTATGTATAACATACTTCACTTTTGTAAAACGCGAAAAAAGTAACATGCGTTTACACGTATGCACGAGCGCTTGCATGGTTCGTGCCTATGTACTAAATTATTTGACTTTGAAAAATGATCATGGGAATTTTTTTTTGAATCGTACAAATACGAATTATTTCATTTATTTCCAACATCATGAAAAATATGCGACTCCTTTTTTTTCTACGCTCTTATATGTTGATTTTGAGGTTAGCTCTAGGTAATCCGTCTCCTCCTTAACGTTCGTAAATATCTTTCGTAATTTTTATTGGACACGTAAACAAAAGAAAAAAAAAAGGAAAAAAAAAATTTGTTTTATATTTTTTTTCTTGTTGCAATGGTAGTAATCATGACAAGTATGAGCGACACGAACACGAACTATAGTCGTTCGAAAACTACATCGATTTCTATTGTTATCGATCGATGTTATTTCATAAACGTTCTTACATACATACATACGTTCCTTTTGTAATATGATATAAGAAAACGTATGTCGATCTTTAGATAGTGAATGGAATTTCAAATTTAAAACGTAGTTTACCTTTTGTTACGAAACGTAGTATCAATTCTTTTGATAGGTTCATTTTTTCTTTTTCTTCTCCTTTCTTTCTTTCTTTTTTTTTCTGTTTAATAAAAATATGATATAACATTCGCATATAATTTTTCATGACGATAATTAATGAATTTTCTTATTAAAATATGTCTCGGTCGATACGATTGTTTATGTAAAAAAATTTCAACTCGATTAGTCATCATTTAATAAAAACGATATTTTTATTAATTAATAAACACAATATTTCGAAAAAGATATGATATATATATATATATATTCGCAATGGCTGCTACAAGATGCTGGAATGATTCGGCGAGTTGGCACGTGGTTATTCTCGGTTATCTTCGGGATTGTACGGACGTATTCGTTGTCTGGCACTTAGCCCTGTTGCACGTGTCGTGCTCTCAGACAAACCAGTTTGTTCCGGGTCGTCAACGAGTATAGGTTGGTTGGAATTGTTTTGTTGTCGATGAACGAGAATAAATAATGATTTGGCGAAAATAATCCACTAAAGTTGATATTATTAATTAATTGGAATTTTTTAATCGAATAAGAGTTATTTTACGTCTTTGAGTAGTATTAAGAAATAATCTCAGTTAAATTAATCGTTTTGTTAGATTATATGTATATGTATATATATATATACATATATATATATATATATATATATATATGTACGTACATATAATGGAAATATTCAATTTGATGATATTTTTTCAAAATGGCGTCTTAAAAAGATTCCTACAAAAAATAAAAAAGACAAAAAAAAAAGAGAACTGAGGCAATTTTGAATTTATAATAAGTCATGGTATATTTAAATTATCATTTATTTTTCGATATAATACCGATACAATATAAATGACGAAAATGAAGTTGAAATTGTTAAATGATAATTGTTATGTTTATAAATAATTTATATATGATAATAATTAATGAATAATGTCAGGTATTTTAAAGAAAAATTTTTTAATGAGTACTATCGAAAAAGAATCATGAAATATGTGACTTTGTTTCATTCTACTGA
Source organism: Vespa crabro (assembly GCF_910589235.1). Taxonomy (NCBI): domain Eukaryota; kingdom Metazoa; phylum Arthropoda; class Insecta; order Hymenoptera; family Vespidae; genus Vespa; species Vespa crabro. The sequence continues at coordinate 2,083,254 of NC_060965.1, forward strand.
AATGCGTATGTATATATGTGTATATATATGTGTATGTATCTTATTCAGAGAAGAGAAGGTCTTTTAAGATGAGGGGTGGTGGAACGGCAGAGGGGTGGGGAGAAAGATGGTGATAGAAAGAGTGGGAGAGGAGAGCAGGTTTTGGTTAGGAAGAGAGGGCAAAAGAGAGTCAGTCTCGACTTGTTGGTGGTACATGGTTAAGCTCTCGCGAACAGTCATTTATATATTGCGGATAGACGTCTCGTGCCGTTGGTACTGTGTTACGTTTTCATTTTTCTTTTTTGTAACGCGCTTCATAGCGATCCAATAAAAGATTTTCACTGTCCGATAATACGTCAAATAAAAATAATACATTTACATCTTCTCGTATGTAAACTTATTTTTACACAAAAAAAAAAGAAAAGAAAAAACAAATTATTTTATTGATTTCCTTTTTTCATTGTTTTTTTTTGGGGGGGGGTTACTTTGTTTTCTTTTTTTTTCTATTTTTTTCGATGTGACTTTTTAATCGAATAGACTTTAATTTTGATCTTTGGTTTTTCCGTCTTCGCAATTAAAAAAAAAAAAAAAAGAAGTGTTTTCATAGTGAATAAGTGGGGGAAAGAAACAGCAAAAAAAAAGACGAGAAAGAAAAAAGTGTATTCTCAAAACGAAAATTGTCGGACGAATGAAGAAACTTTCGATTGGTTGATTTATTCCAGGTACGTTTGAGTAGAGCTTTGTTGTATTCCCTCTTTTTATTGGGGGGAGCTTCTCTATCACGTGTTTTAGTCGATTCGTAAACTCATGATTTTCGATTGATCACGCTTGGTTTTTCCCTCCTCCTCCTCCCTCTTCCCAAGCACCTTTAGCGTTTAGATTAAATATTTCTTGCGAATATATGATTTTTCTAATTTTTTTTTTCTTTTTTTCCTTTATCTTTTTTTTTAGTTTTTCCTTCTTCCGTTTCTTTTTCTTATTCTTCTTCTTTTACCATTATAATAAATATTCGATAATATTAATTAATATTAATAATTATAATTAATAATTAATAATTACTTTTATGTTATCGAATATATCTTTGAGGTTATTTTAAATCTCTCTCTCTCTCTCTCTCTCTCTCTCTCTCTCTCTCTCTCTCTCTCTCTCTCTGTCTCTATCTCTTTCATATATATTTTTCTTATCACTTATCAAGATGTATAAAGAAAAGAAAAAAAGAAAACAATGTCATAGTATATTTGTTATTTCATAATTGTCGGCAAGAACAGGAGGGTTTTCTTTTAAAATCGTTTCATTTAAAATTAAGACGATGAGGAGATAGACTTTCGTCATTTCAAAGAGCAAATATCAAAGCTGTGTAAGTACCTACGTCTTTCTCTTTTAGATGGACTTACGTAATAATATCGACGACGAGTGTTTCGCGCGATGACCCGTCATACGTCAATTTTATACTAATCGTGCAATTAAATATATTTATTTGAATTTTGAACGATGACGATATGCCGGCTTTAATTGGTTCCCGTCATGTTTCAATAATGTTACATTATTGAAGTCTTTCGTTTTATTTTCCTCCGAAGTATTATTTGATCTTTAAAAAAACAAAAAATCGAACAAAAAAAAAAAGAAAAAAAAACAAAGAAACAAAAGAAAAAGAAGAGAGAAAAAAAAGTTGACGTTAGTATAAATAAATGTTTATATATTATTTATTAATGGCTCGTAAGATCTTTATTTGTAAAGTATTAAGGATCAAGGATCGTGATCCTTTGCATGATCGATTAGAACGATCAATATTTGATCACTTTTTGTTTTGTTTTTTTTTTCTTTCTTTTTTTTTTTTTGCCTTTTTTACTTTGAGAGTAATCTGCAAGGGAAAAAAGGAAAAAAAAACATTAGAAAGAAAAGTATCACATTTTTTCCTTTTTCAGAGATTGTGAACCTACGTTGAACATTACGACGTGTATTAGATTAATTCAACCCTCCGACATTTCAATGTAATTTCGTTCGTAGGTCGGTAGTCAATATCGTTGAAAGTATACTTTAATCAAACGGATATTATATAGACATATAGGTTATGTCGCGCGGTTGTTATAATTTTTTTTTTCTATCCGTATTAAGAATTAAGACGAATTTTTTGTAATTAAAATCAGGACACTTATGATCTACTCACTCTATTCTGAAAATAGTTTTTCTTTTCTTTTCTTTTTTCCCTTCTTTTTCTCTCTCTTCTTTTTTTTTCCTCAAAAAATGTAATTCAAGACTGCGTAAAAATAAATTTGTCTAAGCGCGCATATATATATATATATATGTGTGTGCGTGTGGGTGCGTGTATATGTGTGTGTGTGTGTGTGTGTTAAAAAAAAATTCATTGGATGATTCGAAATATAACAATTCTTTGTTAACATGTTCAACATAGATTTAGCGCGGCAATGTCACAATTGAAAACTTGCCAAAATTGATTTTAAACTAAGTTACAGGGACGACGAACGTTATTATTAGATTTAGATGTTAGATAGTAGAGTAAGACCAACAAACATATTTTTCGATATAAACTTTCGTCACTTTTCTTACTTTCCCTAATTTTTTTTTTTTTTTTTTTTTTTTTTAACAATCGTCATTCACTGATATTCATCATTTTGATTGGGTCTGTTCGCAAAATAAAGATGATATTTTGTAGGATGGTTTCTGGAAAGGAGAAAATGAAAGAAAGAAAAAAAAAAAAAGAGAAGAGAGGAAAAAAAGATAAAACATATTCAACGTTTATTCGAGTATACAAGATGCCGGATAAAATTAGCCTTAGAAAATCATAGGGGTCGTTAAAAACATTTTCTTCTCTCGTCCTTATCCGAAGGTCAAGAAATCGAAACGAATGTCACAGAAAAAGAGAAGAAGAAATGTTAGGTTATAAAACGTTAATTCAATTTTAATGGGTTACCGACCAATAAGATTTTACGATAATTATTTAAGATAAGAAAAAAGTTTACGTAAGATTTAATAATTAATGTATCGATCAGATTTCAATGTTTTAAAAAAGAGAAAGATATCATCGTCGTGATAATAAAAATTATATTATATCGATCGTCATTTTTATTTTGACATTTGATTGAAAGATATTTCACAAACATTGTAATTTGATATTTCTTTCTTTTATTTTTTTCTTCCCGCGCAAAATTAGCCATGTAAAATCTCATATAAATATCTATCAGAGTTTATAAACGATTCAGAGAAAGCGGATACGAAGCGGACGTGCCCCCAACGTAGAATCATTTTTATTGGTCGATTTTGTGGGCGTCGTACGCAATACGTTCCGTCATTGGCTCGACCAGTTGTCGGATGAGAGGCTCGGCTTCTAGGGGTTCTCAATATTGTGAGAGGTACTCACGTTACATTAAAACATGTTGCGTTAATTTCTTCGAATCTTGCATCACATTTTCTATTCGAAAATTATAATTATTTCGAGTTTCTCTATTTCTCTCTCTCTCTCTCTCTCTCTCTCTCTTTCTCTCTCTCTCTGCCTCTGTCTCACTCTCTCTGTAGTATGTATTTGTTTCTTTTCTCTCTAATGTGCATTTGTAAATATTTATAGTGGATTAGTTTCAAATATCGATGGAAGAGACATTCAAAGTATATATTTTCAAATGCAAAAACCATCTTTGCATTCATTTTTAATAAAGAAAATTTTATTGGGAGGATTAACAATATTTTTATCTTTTTCTTTTTTTTTCTTTTTTTTTTCTTTTTTTTTTCTTTTCTTTTCTTTTTTTTAATTTTTGATTTTATAAAATTCGATGTTTCATTAACTTTCGGTATAATTTTTTTCTCTTTCTTTTTTTTTTTATTTTAATTTTTAATTTTTTTCTCTTTGCCTTTTGTTACAGATTGACGACTTATCGCGATGCGGCAAGAATTACTGAGTATGTATTCAACAATACGTTTATATTTATTTATTAATTTCTTTTCCATTTTTGTCTACTCATTGTTTTCTACAAAAAAGGAAAAAGAAAGTATCTAGAAAAATCGCCGCTAGTCTTTTTTTTTTTCGATGGTTCCTATTCGTTGAAATTTCTAATTACTTATTTTTAACGATATCAATCTGCTTATTCAAATATTTATATTATGTATATTACTAAAAAAAATTCATTGGATTATCGTGCTCCTGTTCTCTTCTCTAGAATAAGCGATGATAACGCTATTTATAATGATCATAGAGATTAATCGTGTACACATTATTCTCAATGTCAAGGATTTCTATCTCTGCACGTGACCACTCACGCATACACGCGGAAGTAATTGAATATTTTATTATTCATTTTATTCCGAGGTTTCCTTAAATCTGTGTTTTATCTTACGAATTCATCATGGTAATAATAATAATAATAATAATAACAATAATAATTCGTTCGTATTATTATTATTATTATTTTCATTATTAAAATGAAAGAATTTTATAAATCGTTTTTACAATCGACATAACCAAAGAAAGAAAAATAAGTCGAAAAAATATTATCAAAAAATTGAGTTGTTTTTTTTTCTCAACATTTTTTTCTTTTCTTTTTCCTTCTTTTGCTTTTGTTTCTTTCCCTCTTTAATTTGAGAACCATCAATCGATCGAATTCCTTTAACGGACGTAGGACGCACACGCGCGTACTACGTATGATTTGTTCGACAATTTTAACGAGGTACTCGTCGTTCGATCTATGATTGGTCATTGTGACGTTTGACGTCAGAGTATTTAATGAAATAATCGCTGACCTGTCGATTTAGGTTTTATTATATAGCCTTCTTCCTAATATATGTTAAATGTAGATTAGATTCTCCCTTATCTGTCTATGATAATTATTAACAAATTTGATTTAACTTGATTTGATTTTTTTTTTTTTAATTACTTATTATTATTATGATTATGATTGTTGTTGTTATTATTATTATTATTATTATTATTATTATTATTCTTATTATTATTATTATTATTATTATTATTATTATTATTATTATTATTATTATTATTATTATTATTATTAATTTATATCGAAGAATAATTTTCACATATTGCGAACATAACCTATAAACAATATTGATATGACAAATATTTTGATAACATTATTGATTTATACTCGTGAAATTGTTTGTAAATTTATTCGAAGATTCACCCAATCATCTCGAGTTTAAATTTAGCGCGAGATTAGTGGTGACACATCGTAGACTTTGCTTACGCATCGGTCATCACGTATACCACTTTTCTTTCGGAAGGTATTTGACATAGCTTACGTGCTATATTGCACACGTTAGTCTTGTCGGTAGATGGAGATCGTATTTTTATTGTTTTAATTCAAATATTTATTTAATGAATATTATTTGAAAAAGAAAAGAAATATTAATATTATTAAATGTTATAATATGTATATATATTTATTTAAAACATTCTAATTAAATTAACTATTACAATATTTAATAATTATATGTGTAATATATATATATTATAATTATTAAGTAAAATATTATTTATTGTATATATAATTTATATTAAAGTAAATTGTAGTTGATTAGATCGGGCAAACTTTATATGAGTTAATTTAAACCTAAAGATAAATGCGTTGAATGAATTGACTATTCGAATTCAATTAGTCCACTGGAATCTTCGTTCAAGGCCAAAGTCAAAAACGTCAGGCAATAAAATAGAATACAAAACCGTGTGGTCTGTTAGCTTTAAAAAAAAGAAGATAAAATAAAGATGGGCCTCTTGGTAATACAAATGAGACGAATGAGCGTTTTATAAAATTGTCGTCGAATAAAAATGTCCTTGGTATTTCGTCTTTCACTTGCAAATTTATTGTCAATTTAATATTTTAACACGTTTTCTTTCGTTCGTGTCTAGAATGATAAAACTGTTCGTAGGTATATGAAAAAGAATTTCTGCCTTATCGATCGTCGGTAACGATCGACAAATTATCGAGAATTATGTTTATTTTACAATAGTGTTTCATAAACTCGTCAGGTGGCGACACTCTTACATTCCACATATTAAATTTAAAAAAAAAAATATTCTACAATAAAATCATTATCTCATTTGAATTTTTCGTTTATCTTCTTTTATATTATATATATATATATATATATATATATATATATATATATATATATATATATCATTGATAATAATAAAACAGTCAAGGAAAAGTTGGATTGATAGGACTTCTTTCAATTTTGTCACGTCTCTGAAGTATGTATATAAAAAATAATATAATAAAAAATAAAAGAAAAAGAAAAGAAAAGAAATTCAATAACAGATAAAAAGAATTAGTTTTTTTTATGGTCATGCGTTTTACATTGGATTATCGTAACAAAGTGGATAAATAATACGAATTCCTGTTATCATCGTAAATTATCATTGCATACGTTGTAACATGACGTCAAAGGAATTTTATAGACGTCAAACGTGCGAATCACGTTTTCATCGATATTATTACATTGCGTTTATAAACATATGATGGTGAGATTAGGTAAGAGAAAGAAATGACTATTCTGCGATCTGTTGCATGAAAATATTCGAGATGACTGACGACGATTAGTTCAAAGGAAGTTAACGAAGATCTACGGAAATGTACGAAAATGTACGAGAATATACGTTATCGAAACTTGTAATCGTATTTCTCTCTCTCTCTCTCTCTCTCTCTCTCTCTCTCTCTCTCTTTATAGTTCAGGAATGTGAACAAAGATAGAGATAGCTTGCGTCGTGGACTTCGATGTGTCGTCTTCTTTCTTTTGGATTGACTCGTGCTAATCTGTCGCAATTATATGCAACCATTACATAACTTTATTCGTCTTCTGGTATTAAATACGTTATATCGTTCTTTTTATTATTTTCTCTTTATTTATTTTTTATTTTTATTATTTTTTTTTTCTATCTCTATTTCTTTATATTGTCTTCGTACCTTTTAATGATCGTAACACGAATGTCTTTCTTTCGTTTCTTTTTTGTTATTTTTAATGAAATTTTTGTTGTTTATCTCTGTCAAAATTATTTCTTTTTCTTTCTTTTTCATGTGGGATCTTTTCTTTTCTTTCCTCTCTTCATTCCTTTTTAACATCAATGAGCTTAAATGCAAAACAATTACCATTAGTTTCTATTTTAAATTGACATTGATAGACGTGAAGAACTTAACTAGTCAAGGTCTTCTTGATTTATAACATTTGATATTATCGACCGTCGATAATGCGATAAATTCCTTCTTTTTCTTCTTCCTTTTTTTTTTTTATCTTCTACGATGTGTGAAAGTATTATTTATTATTATGTTCTCTTTATATTATGACTGATTATGGATCGATGATTGTTCATCCTTTCGTACTTTATAATTATATTTTTTAATTATTTCGGAAGAAAACCATGCACAATAATTTCTCTCCTTATCTCTCTCTTTCTATCTTTAATCGCATAATGGGACCTGTTACATTTTCATATCTAATAACAACTGTATATTAGCGAATGAAAGAAAGAAAGAGCGAAAGAGGGAGAGAGAGAGAGAGAGAGAGAGAGAGAGAGAGAGAGAGAGAGAGAGAGAGAGAGAGAGAGAGAGAGAGAGAGAACTTCGTAGATGAATTGCACATACTTGAATTATTTAATGGCGTGTTAGTTATGGATCCATCAATTAATAATACGTTCATTCTTAATAAGATAAATTTTAAGTATCTGTCGATAAGAAAAAAAAAACTGACTTTTCTTTGATTTTTTATTTGCGATATGACACGCATCGAACATTTTGTTTATCAAAAAAGGTAACAATGGAAAGGAAATGTAAAAAAAATTCCGTTCCTCTTTTATAAGTTTTTCCTGTCTTTTTCCTCTTTATCGATTCTTTTTTTTTTTTTTATCTTTCCCGTTGATCGATATTATCCGTTAGATTGCATGTATATTAATAATATTGAAACGAAAAGGATGATTTATTTGATCGTGTAGATTTATTTTTATTTTTTATTTTCTTCCTTTCTCTTCTCTTCTTTATTTTTTTTTCCTTTCTTTCTTTTTTTTCTCCCCTCTTTTCTCTTTTTCCTATCATTAGTAATTAATTAATTCATTCATTTACTTATTTATATATTTTTAAATAAGTCAACTAACAAACAAAGAAATATATATATATATATATATATATATATATATATATATATATATTAATATTACTAATATGACTATAATAATATTACTAATACATTTATATAAGCATTTGTATGTTTTTCGTTTGCTCTGAAAAATGAAAATCGAATTCAACGATTTGTTAAATAATATAAAGGAAGAGATTTTTTATAGTTCGTTATATCTACGCGGAAGATATTGTTATTATAGCCCTTAGCTATTAATGTTACACGTGTTACTAGGACAAAAAGAAAAATAGAGATTATCGCTTTAGCAACCATTATTTCATTGACTATTTTTAGTTAGGATATAGGTCACGCAACGAGAGAGAGAGAGAGCAAGAGGGAGAGAGAGCGAAAGAGAGAGAGAGAGGATTTGCAATAATAAAATGTAATCAAATTGTATGAAATACGAATAACTAGTAAAATTCTAACTGCAAAGAATTATCAAATGTTAACGCATTATTATATGGTGCATATATATATGTATATGTAATACATAGTGTATATATGAGTATGTAATAAAATATTATATATACATATAATATAAAAATCATACTATAGTATAATAATATTACAATGTTCAGATAATTCAATTCTTTTTGTTTTTAAATTAACAAAATAGAATTTTATTAATTTACAGAAAGATATAACAAAGAGAAAAAAAGAAGGAAAATAAAAAGATTACATATATATATATATATATATATATATTTCTTTTCTAAATATAATTATAATGTAAAAGAAATAGAAAAGATCAGATTATAAAGTGTGTTTAAATGACGGATTAAAAATTGATTATGAATTGCGTTTATGATTGTGTAAAAAATTCAACGATCAGTTTTTTCAACTTTTCTTCTTCTTTTTTTTCTATATCAGAATTATCAACAAATATTCTGTTTACTTTCTCTATCTCTATCTCTATCTCTATCTCCATCTTTCTTTCTATCTACCTATCTTTCTATCTATCTATCTATTCATCTATGTATCTCTTTATCTTCGTCTTTTTCCTATCGGTCGTTGACGTTGTAAACGCGTGAGTAAAGTGACAACTATTGGCTCGTTTCTCTTATCATAGACGAATTCAAATATAGCGGGGGTATGTAGAGAAGTTACGCCGAGCCAATCAAAGACGGCGATAAACGGAGGCTCGGCTCGCGGCGCGCGCGCACAATGACGTAATCGAGTTTATAAACTAATCGCGCGCTTACTCATGTCGAGTCAGTCAGTAGTCGTACGTCCTCGGTAACGCACGCGTCTTGTCTCTCTCTCTCTGTCTTTTTCTTTTTCTCTCTCTCTCTCTCTCTCTCTCTCTCTTTCTCTCTGTCTGTCTCTTTTTCTTTTTCTTTCTTTTCTTCTTCTTGTTTTTTTTTCCTTTTTTTTTCTTTTTTATAATATATTACATATTAACTACATACATTCGCGACTACAGTTTTCGACGGTAAAAACAATCAAGAATAGTTTCTTTTTGTCTCTCTCTCTCTCCCTCTTTTTTTTGTGTCTCTCTCTCTCTCTCTCTCTCTCTCTCTCTCTCTCATTCTTTCCATTTTTTTTTCTAATAACAAAATTTTACAATTAATAACAAGGATACAATTCTATATATATATATATATATATATATATATATATATTTATATATATATATATATTATATTATATTTATATATATATATTATATTTATATATATATATATATATATTATATATATATATATATAATTGATATTAATTTTCGACGGTTAAATTTGATTGAAAATCTTGTAAAATATTTTTCGTAAAGGTAAGAAAGAGAAAAAGAGAAAGGGACAGAGGGAGAGAGAGAGAGAGAGAGAGAAAGAGGGGCAGAGAGAGAGAGAGAGAGAAAGAGAGAGAGAAAGCAAAAAAGTTTCGAGAAACATTTTTGATTTTATCTCTTTGATCACTTCTCAGTGATTTTTTAATCTCTCTTTATTATCTATATTTCTTTATTATTATTAATAATTTATTATTATTATTATTATTATTATTATTATTATTATTATTATTATTATTATTATTATTATCATCATCATTATCATCGTCATTATTATCTTTTCTTTCTTATTAAATAGCTATAAAGTCGTGACCGAGACGTTTGGTATCGTTGAAAAGAAAGAATAAGTTTTGATGATTTAAACGCACCCCCTCGATCTTACGTAAGTATTTTTGGGGTTGTCGTCGACCATTTTATTTTTCGAGAGAGAGAGAGAGAGAGAGAGAGAGAGAGAGAGAGAGAGAGAGAGAGAGAGAGAAAGAGAATACGCGAGTGAGAAAGAAAGAGAAAAATAAACAAAATTGAGAGAACGAAAGTGTTCTTTTTTTTTCTATTTATTATTTATTTATTTATTAAAGTATCGTACATAGGAAAAAAAAAAAACAAAGTGTTTTGTGTTTGATCAGCAAGTTTTTCTAATACTCGTTTTCGTTTTCGTTGATATCGTATTGGCCAATAGAAATTGATTCGGGCAGAAATTGAAAAGTTGGACTTCAGTGAGTTCGTTCGATCGAGTAGAAACATCCATTTTGAAATATCTTCGCACGTTAATGAATCTTTTTTTTTTTCTTTTTTTTTTTTTATTTCTTTCCCCCTCTCGTGAAATAATTGAGTGGAACCATTCGCCATTGTGTTTGCACACGATCTATACATACATGTATACATACATACATACGTACGTACGTACGTGATTTTACATATGTACATATGTAATATGGAGAACAATTGGAAATAGCAAGAAAAAAAGAAAAAAAAAAAAATAAGAAAAGGAAAGAAAAGGAAAAAGAAAAAGAATAAAAAAGGCGTCAGAAAACTTATGATCTTGCTTCTCGTAATGTTGCTTTTTCTTGTCGGCGGCCATGCGATAAGCGTTTCCTTGCAATTAAGGAATACCATAATCAGGGTCGAAGAATACGACAACGACAACGCAACGGAGAAGCGAGGAGGTCGGTCCATCAAGGTCAACGCCAAACGTTACGTCGCACCTTCTCGTTCAGACATTAAAGTAACGTTCGCGAGTAGTCAGAGTGTTACTATTAGATGTTACTACTATTACTAATATCACTACTACTGTTATAACTATTATCACTGATATTACGGATAATACTAATACTATTAAAGATTATTAGACATAATCGTGTAATGTCGTCGTAGATTGGACGATCGAGATTCCGTTTCGTCATCTTTATCGTTGTTTTCCGTTAGATCGAAATAATTTAATTCGAGAGAAATAATTTTTTCATTATAATGATGCCACACCTTTTTTCTCTTTGTAGCATTTGTTAATTTATTTTTTTCTCCTCCTTTTTTTTCCGAAGCTTCTATTTGTATAAAACATAAATACCAGACACAGTATGGGCCAAAAGTAAAAAAAAAAAAAAAGAAAGAAAAAAGAGAGAAAGAGAGAGTAAGAGAGAATTAGATTGTAATAGTTTCTTTGGACGATCTTTTAAATGGTAAAGGCAAAAAAATATTTGTAACCGGGCCATTAGAAAATATTTCTAAACGGGCCAAGTGAAAAACAATCTTATCGTTATATTATTTAACAGTCGACACGCCTTTTTCTTTCTTTTCTTTTTTTTTCCTTTTTCATTCGTTCCTTTTATTTTTTGTTTCATTTCATTTTTGTGTCTTAAATCTTCATTTGTATTACAAAATATAAGGTAAAAAAAAGTCTTAACAAAAACCAAAAAATAATGGATTTTTAAATGAACTTAGAAACTTTTCAGCCACGTCTCCTTTACCTTGTATTTTTTCTTTCTTCTTTTTTTTTTTTTTTAAATCCGCATTTAAATTAATCTTCTTTGTCCTTTGATTTTCTTTTTAAGGTCGAAAACCTTTCCGTTGGCATTTTTTAATAATAAGTAATTGTTTCGCGAGGTTAAAATATCTGATAAAATTTTCTCGGTTTGTATCCCTGCGAAGGCCAAAGAATGAAAGAAATCGTAAGATCACAAACTAAGCCGAGTTTAAAGATTTTTATCTTATCTGTCGATTGCAAGATCGTTTTGTTTGGTTATACCGAGCAACATGTTGTAGGTATATATTACTTACTAACATGTAATAAATATGATGATGAAGAAAGAAAATAAAAGAAAAAGAGAAAGAAAAAAAAAAGAAGTATACAGAAGTCTGTTTTTGTTATACTACGAAGATCGTGGGATGTGTCATGATTGCTTTCTAACAACAAGAATTGCGTGAGTTACTTTACTTGGAATTAGTTACAAAGTTCGTCGTAAAGAACATCGATTGATATTATATATCGATCATCATCGATCGATTTCCCTATTTTGTTTTCTCTCTCTCTCTTTCTCTCTCTTTATATATATATATATATATATATATATATATATATATATATATATTTATTTATTTATCTGTATTATCTATCTAACTCTACTAATGATTATTTAAACCTCTCGTGTATCAATTTCTTGATTTCCTCGAGGTTGAGTACATTAAAGAGATTAACGAACTGGTATTTATGTCGTACGATAGACTTTCCTCATTCTCGAATAATAATTAACGAGCTTGTCGATATTATTTCTCTCTCTCTCTCTCTCTCTCTCTCTCTCTCTATTTGTATTTCTGTATCTCTTTTCCTCGATCTTTTTTCGTTCAACTTTGCCTTCCTTCGTTTCATTTATTAAGCGCACGATCGTAAATTATAGGATGGATTTCTTTTTCTTTTCTTTTTTTTTATTCTTTTTTGTTTTTGTTTTTTTTTTTGTTTTTTTCTCTTTATTGAGAAAGAACGATAGATCTTTGATTTCCGTGTTTTAGCTTAATCATGGAAATCCGATCGAGCTCACCGTTTATCTTGGGGAAAAAAAAAAAAATGAAAACTTGTTGCGATTAAACGCTACTTATAAATATACAAATAAAAAATGGCGCAATCTTAATATAATGTTACAGTATTTTTTCTTTTTTATTTTTGTATTATTTGTTTTCTTTTTTCTTTTTTCTTTTTTCTTTTTTTTTTCTTTTTCTTTTTATTCTATTTTATTTTAAGAAAATTCTGATAGTAGATTTACTTTTTCTTTTTTTGTGATCGAAGAAAAAAAAATCAAATTCGATGGAGTTATTAGATACGTATATATTTACGCGTACAGATATAAAACATACGGGTATTGTACAGAGAGATTGTTAGTTACGAACGATGTATTAGAATTCGTATTTTAATTTAATAAGAAGGAGATTATTTAAAAGATATATTTTTTTTTTTCTTTTTATGCTAGAACAATCAAACGACAAGGTTAGAAATTTATTTGAATATTTATTTATTGAAATTTTTCTCTTATATTTTTTGAAAATTAAGTATTATTATATGTGTAGATTTTATTAAGTATTACATATTATTATAAGTAAACATATATACATGTATGTATATAATAAATTTCGGAGTGAATACTTAATGAAACTTTATTTGGTCCATCCTGTATAATATGTATACATATGTATATGTATGTGTATATGTATATATATATATACAGTGGGCATATGACATACTGCATCAGACATGTGTGTCGGCA
>NC_060965.1:2101900-2116900 GCF_910589235.1 Vespa crabro
TATGTGTGTGTGAGATAATGGGCTCCCTTTTGTCACGAGGTGAACAATGTTGATTTCTACGTGTCCGTGACACACAGAATGAACCGGACGGAAATAAATGTTTTGACGATCGGCCAGTCACTCGCATTCCGTACAATTTATAGCGGACACACCTAATTAAAAGAGTTGCTCTTGAGAAGATATTATTGGAAGTCAGGTGTAATCCCTTCTCTTTAAGCAATCTGGCACGGATTTTCCACGAATGGATGATCTCACAATCTTCTTCATAAACTATATCTCCTTCTTCATCATCATCTTCTTCTTCTTCTTCTTTTTCTTTTTCAATAAGAAATCTTCCTGATAATCTCCATTTTTTATTTCTTTCAAACGAATTAAGATCTAACGTCTTTCTTGATCTTCAACTTTTTCGTCGTCATCATCATCATCATCATCATCATCATCATTGTCTTTAACTTCTTCTTCAACTTCTTCAATTTCTTCTTCGTCTCTCATGAAATTTTCTATCGAGATAGTACGACAATTTCTACATGTAAGACGTTATATTTAATGCGCAAAGCTTTGAAGTAGTATCAAGTATAATAAAGATAAGAAGTGCAAATAATAGCTCGATTAGGAGAATATCAAGTTCCAAGAAATTAAGTTCTTTTCTTTTTTCGTTTTTTTTTTCTCTCTTTCTTTCACTATTTTTATATCGTTCTACGAATGCCATATAGAAAAAATATTTATGTATATATATATATATATATATTATTTTTTGTTAATAATAAATTCGTTTTTAATAGTAATTAATTCGTTTGCACGAGAATGATACGGAAATATTTTTTGTATTTTTTTATCTATTTTTATTTCTACCTAGGAGTGCTTATGATTTAAAAAGAAAAACGAAGAAGAAATCGTAAAAAAAATCTTGCATTTCTTTTTCGATCAACTAATTTCGGACAGAGAAATAATTTCTGTCTCTCTCTCTCTCTCTTTCTCTCTCTTTTATTTTTTCTTTCGTTTCTCTTTATTGCAAAAATTAAAGTCCTGTAAGAGGCACAGTGATGCGAATAAATTGATACCATATAAAAATCACATCTGTCAATTACTTAGTTATTCTCATTAATTTGATTTATTTCTGTATCACGAGAAAGTTCCCTTATTAATAATCGATAAGATCATAAGTATATATCTAATTGGATATTTGAAGATATGATTAATGGGTTAAGAAAACTAAATAACTCTGTTTTACGTTGATTTAATATTTAACTTAATCTTTTATAATATTTATGTATATTTTTTCGTAATGAAGAAGAAAATATTCTACAACATTAATCTTAATCAAGAAAAACGAATTTATATTACAAACAACATTAATCATCATTATTAATCAAGAAAAATTTATTGTCTTCATACAAGTGACGACAGCAATAACAAAAAAATCATATTCTGTTTCGCTCCAAAAAAGAAACAAAAAAAAAAAAGAAAGGAAAAAAAAGAAATTTTAACAATTATTTCAATTATCAATTTATTCATCACTTGTAAATTTATTAATCAAATATGAATTTGTTAAATAATTATCAATTTATAGAATATATTATTTAACTACATTTTTCATCATAATTTTATAAATTCATAAATTTATTAATTGTATCATAAATTTGTTAATCATTAAATTATTAATTAATTTATTAATTGCTCTTATTAAGTTATTAATCATATCGTGAATTTATTAAGCATTTATAAATCCATTGATCACTTCATCATTCATAAATTTATTAGACTCTTATGATCGTTCATAATTTTTTATCCATATGTATATATACATATATATGTCAGACATTTTTTATCATCTTCGATAATGTCCATTTAGTGTCCTTAACAATGAACTTGGCGAACATTAGCAAAGTAAAGAGATTTAAATTAGTGTGTTCCGCAAGTAACAATGAGCGTGACCTTAGGAAACAGCGCATTCATTCGCAACAAACGTGATCGGTATTTCGTACAACATACATAGATAATTGCATCTTTCTTTTATGTGACGTTACAACTCACGTGGACATTGCCGGACATTAATTATATTTTATAGATACATATTTCAGATATGTCGTATTTCGATATTAATTTATAGACTTAAAGAAAGCCTGCTTTTAAAACGTCGTAAGAAAAGAAAAAGAAAAATTTACATGAAATAATTAATGACTTTTTTAAAATACTTCTTAAGTTTTACGAATACTGTATACAGAGCAAACAGAGTATGTGTGAATTTTTAAAATAATTATACTAAATGAACTGCATTCCATGTTATAATTATATACCATGTCCTTTGTATAGTAATAGTAATAGTAACAGTAATAGTAATAGTAATAGTAATATTTTGATTGCGGAAATTATAATAATTTAATTAACTCGTTAAAAAAAAATTTTACTTTTTTTTTTTTTTTTTTTTCATAATAATTCCATGGAAGAAAGTAAAAATTTCTTTTGGAATGCACTTATAATAGAAACTCTCCTTCGTTTGTTATACTTGTTTAATTGTACTACAATTGTATATATTCAAAGTAAACTGTAATAGAGATAGCATAGTTAAAGACTATAAAATGATCTAATCAGTTCTTCACAAAATCTGTTGCGAAAAATATTTCTATTCACTCTGACGTCATTTTTCTTGTTCTTTTTTTTTCTTTTCTTTTTTTTTGTTTTTTGTTTTTTTTTTATTTTTATTTATTATCATTTATTATTATTATTATTATTATTACTATTATTATTACTATTTATATTATTATACATATTACTATTATTATTATTATTATATTTTTTTTCTTTCTCTCAATTTAATTCGTTGCTTTAAAAAAAAAAAATGACTATAACTTATTTTTCTTGCTAATATTACGAAATTTCTTGAAATATCTAGTTTTTTATTTTTATTTTTATTTCGCGTGCCACTTTCAGTGACACCAATTCACCAATTTTGAACGTGATGTTATATTAATCGCAGTCATCGAAATTCTTTTTTAAGAACGTCCAAGGATTAAGTTTTTCTCTTTACATACTTTCTTTTATATATACTTATATATATATAAATATATTTAGTGAAATGAAAAAACAAAAAAGATGGAGGGTTTTTTTTTTTTTTTTTTTTTTTTTTTATTTTTTTTTTTTAAATACGAAACTGGACTTTGAATAATATATATATATACATATTTAAAAAAAAAAAAAAAAAAGAAATAGAAAGTTTTGTACGAAATTGTTATCGTGACCTTAATTATTAAGTATAAAGAAAACATTCAAAATTGATAATGAGAA
The DNA here is from genome assembly GCF_910589235.1 of Vespa crabro. NCBI lineage: Eukaryota > Metazoa > Arthropoda > Insecta > Hymenoptera > Vespidae > Vespa > Vespa crabro. Next base: position 2,105,186 of record NC_060965.1, read on the forward strand.
ATAAATTTATTTTGACAATTTTAACAGAAGGATAATAATGATAATTACAACGAATAAATATAACAAAATGATAATAAAAAAAGATTTAATAATTAATTTGCGTATGATATACATTCTAAAACATAGATCAACGCATAAATCTACATCGCATCCTTTGCATTTATATCTACTTTCTCGGCGAATTTTATGTTTATCATATATTACATACTTGCGCGTTTTTTTTTCTTTTTTTTTTTTTTTTTTTCCAAAGACGAATTAAATTTTCCTTTCTCATTGTATTTATTTAAAGTGCGTAGATTTCTTTTTTTGAAGGATTTGTTTTATCAGTTGTAAATGAAATGTCGCGTAATGTAACTCTTTACCTGATACGTATTTATAGAAAATATACGAGTTACAAATATTTACATTTAATAAATGAAAGAAAAAAAAAAATATATATTTTTTTTTTTTTTTTTTTTTTTTTTTTTTTTTTTTTTTTTTTTTTTTTATACGACAACTTTTTAGATAGATATGTGACTGCGTATATATGCGCCTTTCTTATATATTGATAGACTTGTAAGGGCGTATATATACGCCCCTTTCGTATAAATTTATAGACTTAGGAGAGCGTATATATACGCTCTTTTGTAGTCAAAGGGGTTAAATGATGATTTTACAAAATGATGACGTATTTTAACATTTAACGGCGATAATAAGTTTATGACCTTCGACGATCTCGTCGATCTCGTCGATCTCGTCGATCTCGTCGATCTCGTCGATCTCGTCGATCTCGTCGATCTCGTCGATTTGAAAGCTATTATTCAGCTTCGCGAAAGTTTCCAGTTTCTTCGAAGATATATTGTCTATATGTAAGAAGAAACGCGACACGCATATATGCGCCGAATAAATTTCATCAATAATATTAGAGACAAACGTGCAAATCTTCACATGTTATCATTATCTTCGCTCTAATTAGAAACAAAACGAATATAGAAAAAGAGAAAGAGTTCAATTAGTATAATTAATTAGTCTAATAATAACACAAAGACGTAGTAACTATTAAAAGCATGTTTTGTCCATCAAAATTATATAGGAATTCTATAGAAATTCAGCATTTTCTTGTCTTTTTTTGTTTGTTTATTTATTTATTTATTTAGTTATTTTTTGTTTTGTTTTGTTTTAATTTTTTTTTCTTTTCATTTTTTTGTGGAATTACCAGACAAGTCATTTTGTTTGAATGATCTCGAGCGGTAATATATAAATGATATCAAATAAATCGACTTTTGTACGAGAAAATGGGAGAGGAGAGTGCGGGAGTGGGGTAGTGGGATACTGGGATAGTAGAGAAACGTTGACAGGTGTTCGTACGTGTCGTTAACATTCGTCGTATTAAAAAAACTATGACGACAAGTGTTCGTGTATGTCGTTAACATCCGTCTTGTTAAGAAAACGACAAGAGTACGATCAGAGTTCTGCTGCAGTAATTTTATTAGCGTCGTAATATTGATGCAATGCGAATCGTTCGTATTTCGATTTATTTATTTCAAATTGAAATAATACTTATGACGATTTTCCTCGGTATATTGAATAATTCGATTAGATGAGAAAGGGGGAAGGAAAGAAAAAATAAGATTAAATTAAAAGGAAAAAAAAAAAAAGAACAGATAGAAAGAACGTTCGATCGATAAAAAATATCATCGGTAATTCCCAAAAATATTTTCTTGCTTCGTATTTAAAGGAACATAAAAATTAATGAAATTCGTTCCTTCGGACAAAAAGAAAAAAAAAAAAAATGGAATAGGATAAAAACGAGAAACAAGTAGTAAAAGAATCTTTATAAAAAGGAGAATCTTCTTTCGATGACATTTGATAATTTTTAAAAACGTTTTTTTCCTTCGTATTTAAAAAAGAAGAAGAACGAAAAAGAAATTAATAAAAATAATTCCTGCGATAGAAATAAAATGAAAATGAAGAAAAAAAGAAAATGAAAAATAGAACGTTCTTGATATTAAAAAGCTCGCACGTTTTCGATGGGACGAATGAACGAACGATCGAATCGAACATTCTTTAGTTCTTCTGTTTTATTTCAACAGAGAGAGAGAGAGAGAGAGAGAGAGAATCTGAAATTAAACAAGAAAAAAAAAAATAAAAGAAAGAAGGAAAGAAAAAAATATCTTCGATGATGTCATCATCGCGAAATTGAAAGGATTTCAACGCAACAACGATCGTACGTTCAACATTATTTTCGCGATCGTCTTGTGTTTGCTTTTAGAAAAAAGAAAAGAAGAAGAAGATTTCAATAGACGCGTTTGTATGTATAATATAATATATAAAAACCTTTATATGTGTTTATATAGATTTATATAAGTACGTATATATAGTGTGGGTTAAAAAAAAGTTGAAGTTCAATCAAAAGTTCCTAGGTGGATTTTTTTTTCTTTTTTTTTTTCTTTCTTTTTTTTTTTTTTTTTTTTTTTTTTTGATCAATTACTCTTTCTCGAAAATTTTTATATCGATTTAAATAGTATTTATATTATAGATTATTATATATATATATATATATATATATATATATATATATATATATATATGTATATATAAAATATGCTTGATGTCGTCACAAAGTTCAAAAGGTTAATTTCTTAACAAGAAATCCATATAGGGTTCTCGAAAGAACGCGAAAACGAATCAACACGTGCTTTTATCGATGAGTTCGCGAGATTCCTGACTGAGAGTCAACGAGTCATTGGAATCAATCTCTCTCTCTCTCTCTATCTCTTTCTCTCTCTCTCTTTCTCTTTCTCTCTCTCTCTTTCTCTTTCTCTCTCTCTCTCTCTCTCTCTCTCTCTCTCTTTCTCTTTCTCTCTCTCTCTCTCTCTCTCTCTCACTCACACTTTTTCTCTCTCGCTCACACTTTTTCTCTCTCGTAGCTCGTAACACGTAGCTCGTGCGCAAACATCATGAACGTACTTACTTGCGTAAGCGACTTTTAACTTAACGATCGCAACGGACCGTGAAATGCAGCAATGTGACTACTCGTTACTTGTACACTTGTTCTTCTCCTCCCTTCGACGATTGCATTTTAATCGTGCCGTCGAATACGTCGTGTTGAACAATTTTATAATTTTGTCGTGTTGCGCTCTGATCTAAATGATTACGAAAAGAGGAAAAAAATATTCTTAATAGCCAGGTCAATTTAAAAATCATTTTTATTCGTATTTGTTACTTTAGTATAGAATCAAGGTTATATATTTCGTGTATGTGTGTCTGCGCGCGCGCGCGCGCGCGCAAACGAACGCGTGTGTATTTGTAAATTAATTATGTTCTATTTTTAAATTTGCACCGATTTAAATTAATAAAACGAAAATAATTCTTAATGAATATCAATTTAGAAATATATATATAGATAAACGAATAATTTAGTTCTTTATTTTAAAACTAATATACTGATTCGGAAAGATAGCAAAAGGAAATAATCATAAATATAAATCTAAAAAAAAGATAATATCTATTACTGCTATTATATACAAAATCAAGGTTATCGTATGAAGAAACGTGTACTATATCAAACTACAAAGTTTACTTAAAAATTTGAAACCGTTTTCGAAATTTTTATCAAATTGAGAGATTTTACCTTTCTTTTTATTTCTTTCTTTATTTTTTCTTGTTTATTATCATTATTCATTTTAACCGAATGTATAATCAGTTATACATAAATGATAAATTGAATAGCTCTTCGATATAAAACGCGTCATGAATAAAATATAGACCCACGTACAAAAAAAAAAATAATAATAATGATAAAAATATATATATATATAAAAAAAAGAACCCCCAAAGAATAGAAGATTAGAAAAACAAAAAACAAAATATGTGTGCCTTTGCAGCAATATTTACTGCCATGGCGAGCTGTTGCACAGAGTACAAATGTCGTCTATATACTCGGATTCGAAGACATTTGTCGACATGAAGATGAAGCATTCACCGGAAAAAACGCTGGCGTTGTTCCATGAATTTATGAATCGTACCGATGATACACCAACTAAACACGAAATAGAAAATTTCGTTAACGATACATTCGATCCTGCTGGATCGGAGTTTGAAGATTGGAATCCAACCGATTGGACGGCTAATCCGAGATATTTACAAAAGATAAACGATCCGGAATTAAGGAAATTCGGTTATGATCTCAATCAAATCTGGAAGATGTTGGGTAGAAAAATGAAGGACGACGTTAAAATGAATGAGGATCGTTATTCGATCATATATGTACCTAATCCGGTTATCGTACCAGGCGGCAGGTTCCGCGAATTTTATTATTGGGATTCATATTGGATTATAAAAGGATTATTATTATCAGATATGTATGAAACGGCGAAGGGTATGTTGACCAATTTTGTTATGATCGTTGATAAGATTGGTTTTATTCCTAATGGCGGTAGAATATATTACACAATGAGATCTCATCCGCCCTTACTTATACCAATGGTCGATGAGTATCTTCATGTAACCAAGGATTATCAATGGCTTGATAAATATTTTTGGTTGCTCGAAAAGGAATTTAATTTTTGGCTAACCAATCGTACCGTTGACATTGAAAAAGATGGCGTCAAGTATACCCTTGCTAGATACCATGAGGAATCATCTGGACCAAGACCGGAATCCTACAGGTGATTGTCTCTTTATCTTCTCTTTCATCGGTCGTTTTCAACCCCTTTTTTTTTCTTTTATTCATTTTATTTTTTCTTATTTTATTTTTTATTTTTTTTTTTCAACGACCTCTAACAAATACTTACGTAGAAAATGATATCTCGCCCGCGTGAGAAATACCTTTCTTATATTTATCTCAATATAGGGAGGATATTCAAACCAGTCAAAGTTTTCGTACAACCGAGGAAAAGGAGAATTATTACACGGAATTGAAAACAGCTGCTGAAACTGGCTGGGATTTCTCTAGTCGTTGGTTCATACTCGATGGAACCAATAAAGGTAATTACACAACAGAGAAAAAGAAAGAGAATATTCCTGCCCCACAACCATACGTATCTTCGTATTGCTGTTTCTTTTCTTTCTTTCTTTTTTTTTTTTCTACCCTTCCTAATTCGTATGATTTCGACAATTCAATGATCCTTCCGTTATGAAAATCCTTTCTAAGTGGTCACATTAGTGAGTTATCCTGACGTTTTTTAGGTAACTTAACCAATCTGAAGACGAGATCCATAATACCAGTTGATTTAAATTCGATATTATATCGGAATGCAGTACTGTTAGCTAAGTATAGTCAAAGATTAGGTAATTTTTCCAAAGCGGCATATTATTCGAACATCGCCGAGGAATGGAAAAAAGCTGTGACCGCTGTGTTATGGCACGACGAAGTTGGTGCTTGGTTGGATTACGATATAATAAATGAATTAAAGAGGGATTACTTTTATCCTACCAACATCTTGCCACTTTGGACATTTTGTTATGACCTCAGTAAAAAGGAAGAATATGTATCGAAGGCATTAAAGTATCTTGAAAAGAATCAGATAATGTTGAATGTCGGTGGAATACCAACGACATTGGAACACTCCGGTGAACAATGGGATTATCCTAATGCCTGGCCCCCTCTTCAATATTTCGTTATAATGTCCTTGAACAATACTCAAGATCCATGGGCCCAAAGGTTAGCCTATGAGATAAGTGAAAGATGGGTTCGCAGTAATTATAAAGCTTTCAACGAAACGCACAGCATGTTTGAAAAGGTGAAAGGCAAATTTTATTCTCATTGCAGATAGATAGATACATACATGTATACATACATACATACATACATACATGCATGCATAAGATGGATTCCTCTTGCTATCCGCCATTTTCTTCTTTTCCTATAAGATTGCATTATCTTTAAATTTTCCTTTCGACAGTATGACGCTACAGTTTTTGGTGGTTATGGTGGTGGTGGAGAATACGAGGTCCAACTTGGTTTTGGCTGGTCCAATGGTCTCGTCATGATCCTACTCGACAAATATGGTAGTACCCTAACCGCGGAAAACAAATTCACGTCTGATAAAGTTGACTACAGTAGTGCACCACAACAAGTTGTTGTATCGACTGCCGGTCAAGTGATGACAGGTATTCTTGCCCTCATCATCTCGCTTGCGGCAGGATTTATAGGGTGAGGTGAGTGAACGACGTCAGTCGAAATGTATTTTGAATATGTATATATATATAAATATATATATACATATATATAAAAAAAATAATAATAATAACAATTTTTTTTAACTGTCTCTTTACCAATATTCCTTTTTTCTCTTTCTCTTGTAACGATATTATTAAAAAAAAAATTTTCTTTTTTCTTATTTATGTTTCAGATATCAATGTGGTTTTAATCAACTAGGAGAGTATTTATGGACAGAAAAAAGCATAAAAAAAAAAAAAGAAAAGAAAAAAATAATAGACACGAAGTATTTATGATTAGTATGAAAATTATATTATAATAGGGAAATGTCAGTAGGTATATATACATGTGTGTTGTGTGTGTGTGTGTATCAATGTGTATATAGGGATAATTTCGATTTGGAGATCGAAAATGGCGACCGGATTTTTTGTCGATACGTATGTACAAAATGGCGGATGATCGGGACAAGGATGACGAATTTCTTCGTCATTTTTGTTCTTATTCCTTCATCGTTTTTTTTTTTTTTCTTATATAAGTCGTTGTCTCTCCATAAAAAATAATAATTGCTTTGCATTTAATCAATTCGCTTGTTTCTTCTTTTTTTTGGGGGTTTTTTTTTCGCAAAGAAAGAGAGTATATAAATATTAATCAATGAATAATACAAATATATCTCTCTTTGTTTCGCCGTATTAAAATCATAATTAATAGAATAATATGAAATTAATACGCATATACACGCACACGCATACGCACAATAGTATTTTTTTTTTTTTTTATACATCAATATACTTAATCATTGCATATTTCTAATATATAGTTTAGGTACTCTGTGATTACGAGGAACTTTTCGCTGGTCGATAAATCAAGTTCCAAGAAAATGATTCCTTCCTTGCATGATCTATAAATATATTATTATCATCTTTTATGCTTCTTTAAACAATAACGAAAAAAAAAGAGAAACGATTTTTTCTTTTCTTTTTCTCTTTTTCCTTGCAAGAATTCTATCGAATTTTTTGCACGTCGATTGACAGTCTCAGACAGTATTTAATATTTCTCTTGTGATTCACTTTGGTATTATATTTAATTTGGTAACTTTATCAGTAATATTTTCTGTATAAAATAAAATAAAATGAAATGAAGAAAAAAAAAAGTAGGATGATAAAACTATAGAGACATTTGCAAATGTCTTGCAAGAAGTATAATTTGTAGGAAGAGAGAGAGAAACATACACATCGAAAGTTAAAGCAGAGATCATCGTGAATTATTTTGTTAATAATAATAATAATTATAATAATAATAATTATAATAATAAATAAAAAAAAAAGAAATTAAAAAAAAATAAATAAAAATTTGAAAATTTTAAAGTTATAGGGTAACAAAATGTATGTGGACGAATATGCTGTATATGGCATATATATATATATATATATATATATATATATATATATATATATATATATATAAATATATATAAATGTTATTGTTATGAAAATATTAAAAAAGAAAAAAAAAAGTACGCAAAGGATAAGCTTATCTAATCAGAAGAGCGTGCCTTAAGATAATTTGTTTTTCGTGCAAATGGCTAAAATTATAAGTACTTGGGCAATGATTTGTCGTATATTATCTGAGGTAAAAGGAATTACGAATGATAAAAAAAGAAGATAAAGTAATGCTTGAGAAAGATAATTTTCAATTAAGATTGATTATATATATATGTACATATATTTTGTTTTATTTTTTTTTTTTGTTTATTTTCTCGTAACATCTCAATAATTTTGATTTTAATTCTACTAAAATATTAAAAATTTTTATAAGCCCTTCCCCTTCACCACCCATTATTAATATAAACATGATGACGAAATCACATTTATGGGAAATATATATTTTATTGCATGAATTATAAATAAGTTTTGGCAATATCAATTTTATATTATTATATAATATCGAAATAGGAATAAAAGTTAAAAGAATTAAAAATGCATGTTACGAGAAAATTAAATATTGTTTCACATATATATATATATAAATATATATGTATTATTTTTTTCCTACGTTTGTTTGTTTGTTTGTTTGTTCTTCCTATTAAATTAGACGATTTTAAATTAAAAATTAAAGCATGCATCTCTTTCAAATTTTTATACCCACCATAAACAAACCATTATATCCAAATTTCTTGTCCTATGACACTTAATAAATTCGAAAACAAAAAGTAATAATAATGATAACAATATTACTAATAATAATAAAAATAAATAAATAAATAAACTTTATTTAGAAAGAAAAAAATATATGTAACCATTTATAAAATCTTTTTTATAATATTTCCTATCCTATACAAGTGCATGAATAATCCGTTAATAAATCTTAAATGAATTAATCGTTCGGACGCGAGAGAAAATTAATATTAAATTGATTTGTAAATAATGTTAAAATTGAGTTTCGATTATTGTTGGCATTGATTACTTTCGGAAACTGGTAAGTCTATTTGTAACTAAATTAATTTATTTAAATAACAAAATGTTATTTCTTTGATCGTTTTATTTTTTTTATAATAATAATAATAATAATATGAATAATAGTAATAATATCAATGCCTATGTTCAAATACAAACTCCATGTTGGTACTACTAGAGTCAAACGAGATCCGCCATTTTATTATTCATTTAATCAAAAAAATCGTATAATGGGTTAGATAAACAAAATTATTATTCTTGACTATATATTCTCTTAATACTTGTCCACACGTACGTACGTGCTTTCCTTTTTTTTGTATATAATATATATCAAGAAAAAATACTAGTCAAGGTTATTCGTAACAACTGTACGCGTTGGCGCATTAAATATATATAAAAAAAAAAAAAAAGTACAAATGTTCCCACATACTAATTAATATCCTTGGAAACGTAGTAAAATTCTTATTGCATTAATTTTCCAATAGAGGGAACTACCATATCAAATCCTTGAATGTTTTAATTTCTCTTCGTTTCTAGGATGTTAATTCGTATTTCGTAATACTGTAATAAATGTATCATGAATGTTATCATGTCTCTAGTATCTATAACATAACAGTTTGTTCATTGACTCAATAATTTTGCCGCCTTGTAAATCCCGCGAAAGTTTAAAAAGCAACTTCTTCTGATATACAAAATGTTACTGTTTAACAATATAAAAAAAAACAAACAAACAAACAAACAAACAACTTTTTTTCTAGAAAGTTTACAAACACAATAACTTTGTGTTTTATTTCTATTATTAAGTACAATAATCTCATAAGAAAAACGTATCGTTACGATCATGTTCTATCTTGTTATTATTTTAACTGCTAGAAAAATAAGAAAAAAGTGAAAAAGAAATTTTTCCCAGAAATATTTCACGATCTCTGCTTAAGTATTTTCGATAATCGTCGAAAAAGTTTCTCTCCCTTTTATAAAAGCTAGGCAATAATGATTTACGTTAATCTTTATAATCTAAATTTTTGTATAGTATTGTTTTTTTTTCCAGTATGGTGATGTACAAGCGCAGACAGTACAGCGTGCCAGGACCGTCAACGTTGGGTAGCAAAAAAAAATATGGGCCTCCCGATAATAACGTCTATCGGAAAAAAATCGCTTATACGGAATTGAAAGATATGAATAATGATTGACGAACCTGATTGTTTAGAATTCGGCTGGCTATATTGTCGTTAGAAAAGAGTTATTAGAAGAAAAAAAAGATATAGATATACGTCATACATAGTACGTCGTTTAAGGGGAATTAAAAGAAAATGCTCTTATATAAGTATAAAGAATATAATGAGAGAAAGAGAGAAAATGTGAAGAATGAAAAGAAGAAAAAAATAGTGGCCTCAGGGACGTGATTCAAGCAAAACTTTCGAATGTGTTAGACAACGAGAGAGAGAGAGAGAGAGAGAGAGAGAGAGAGAGAGAGAGAGAGAGAGACAGAGAGAAAGAAAGAGAGAAAAAAAGGTTTGAGGATTGCGAGTTAAACTTGGTTTAACAATAGAACAAAAAAATGGATCAGATTAGATGACGTAAAATATATCTAAAAAAAAGTTCAGATGTGATGGATCTTCGATACCGTCCAACGTGTCTTCCTACATTGACTAATAATAATTGAAAATTCAGTTTTAAAATGGCCGCTGGCGGCCTTTGAAGACACGTCTAAAAAGGTTTCGAAGTCTTTCATTCATCGTCGTCGTCGTCGATCGTTAAAATCCTTTGGTTCTTATCCTATTCATCATCCGCCATTTTGACGGGACGCCTACGATGGAAAATCAAGATGGAGAATCAGGATGGAGAATCAAGATGGAGAATCAAGATGGAGAATCAGGATGGCGAATCAAGATGGAGAATCAGGATGGAGAATCAAGATGGAGTATGTGTCGAGTGAAAATATTGGATGAATGAGACGAGTTGAAATAGACAACAAAAAATGAAAAATAAGAGGAATGCGGATAGGTATCCCTACGTGTGTGTGCGTGTGTTTGTGCGCGCGCGTGTGTATGTGTGGATGCCTGGGTGGATAATATATGCGTGTTATATAAGAGAGAAAAGTGTGCGAAATAAAATTCGTGGATTATCTTGTTCCTAAGTAGAATGTTTTCGTTTGAGATATCGTTGTTTGCATCTTTTATAAGATGAAAGAAATTCACAAACAACAATGGCAAAAGACGATTTTCGTAATTGTGTGTGTGTGTGTGTACGACATATATAATGACATATATAGTTTTCTGTTATGTATGTATGTGTGTGTGTGTGTATGAGAGAGAGAGAGAGAGAGAGAGAGAGAGAGAACATTAAATAAAAATTGACAAGTTCGCCGAGGTTTACATGAAAAATGATTTTTTTTAGGCCTGTATTAAAAGATTTTCAAGCTGCGAATATTTCTTCTCAATTTTCTCTGTGGTTTTTTTTTTTAATTTCATTTTTTGTTTTGTTTTATTTCATTAAAAACTTTTGCACGCACTCACACACGCGTACAAACGGTATTCTACGAATTTATATTTATTTATTTTTCACACGAACGTCGTCAAGTGTTTTCTCATTTACTCTAATTAATATTATTATTAATTCTATTTCCCCTTTTCTTTCGTAATTATCGTTGTTTGAGAATTATTTTTTTTATTTATTTATTTTTTCTTTCTTTTCTTTTCTTTTTATTTATTTTTTTTTTTTTATTTTTCTCTTTGATTTTAACGAACGATGAATGACGATACTCGATCGTAATTAGGGGATGGTTAAAAAAAATTCGAATAAAAACGAAAAAATCTTCAGTGTTTAGTAGTATGCGTGAGTGTGAGTGTCTGCGTGTGTGTGTGTATGTGTGTGTGCACGCGCGCGCCCGCACTTACGTGTATACATAAAAAAGATAAATAGATGAGTGCGTTTGTACTTTTATTGACGTCATTTCACATAAACTCGTCGTCTATCCCAAGGAACACTCTAGTTTTAATATTATTATTAGTACTAGAATTATTATTATTATTATTATTATTATTATTATTATTATTATTATTATTATTATTATTATTATTATATAATTATTACTATTATGTTATTATTACATTATTTACC